>NC_092050.1:83973653-84228685 GCF_003086295.3 Arachis hypogaea
GAATTGAAGCCTCAGCTCATCACTCTTGTACAGAATAATTGTTCCTATGGAGGAGGCCCTCTGGAAGATCCAAACCAGTACTTATCCACTTTTCTGAGGATTTGTGACACTGTCAAAACTAATGGTGTGCATCCAGATATCTACGAACTGTGGCTGTTTCCATTTTCATTGAGAGACAAAGCTGCTCAATGGTTGGAAGCATTTCCCAGAGAAAGCATCAACAATTGGGAGGATTTGGTAGGCAAGTTTTTCGCTAAATTCTACCCACCTCAGAGGATCATTAGATTGGTGCAGACCTTCACTCAATTGGATGCAGAATCACTCTATGAGGTTTGGAAGAGATATAAAGCCTTGATTAGGAAGTGTCCCCCTGAAATGTTTAATAAATGGGACAAGCTTCAGAACTTCTATGAAGGATTGACACTGAGAGCTCAAGAAGCTGGATTATCAGCAAGAGGACACTACAACTTATGAAGATAGCTGAAGAGGCCATCAATACTTCTATGCTCATCAAAGACAACACAACCACTCAAAGAAAGGAGTATTGGAGTTAGAAGGTGTGGATACCATTTAGCTCAAAACAAGGTGATGCATCAGCAAATCAGCAACAAATAGAAATGATGGCAAAGAAGGTGATAGTTTGCAAGTGCAGCAGTGAATACCACAAATCAACCACAGTTGGGTGGGGGCAGAATGAAGAGAGCTATGAAGAACAGCAGCAGGTGATGGTGGAAATTAGATTTCACACCAAAACTCACCGACAAGTGTACCGGATCGCATCAAGTAGTAATTACTCACAAGAGTGAGGTTGATCCCACAGGGATTGATGGATTGAGTAATTTTAGTTAGGTGATGCATTTAGTTAAGCGAACAGTTGATGAATTGAGTGATTTTGATTGACAGAAACTAAATTGCAAGTAAATAGAAGTGCAGAATGTAAATTGAGCAGAAAGATAGAGTGCAGAAGATAAATTGACTGAATCTAAAGGTGCATAAAGGTTAAATTGCATTAAACTTAGAGTGCAAGAAAGTAAATGAACTAAAACTTAAAAAATACAAGAAAAGTAAATAGCTGAAACTTCAAGTGCAAGAAAAGTAAATTTGCTGAATCTAAATTGCTGAGAAATATAAATTGCTTGAAGAGTAAAAGGATTTGGGTGCTGGGATTTGAAATTGAACAAGAAATTGCAAACTAAAGTAAATCAAAAAGCTCTGAGATGTAAGAATCCAGATCTAGATCTCAGTAGCAAGAACAGAAATGGAAAATTTCTTCAAGAGACGAAAGAGCAAGAAAACTTGAGTCAATTGTGAGATTTTTAAAAAGAGATTGAAGATCGAAGAAGAGCAGTGAGATTATAAACTGACCTAAATCTCAATTACTCTCTTGATCAAGCAGAAGACATGTTGCAGAAGAAAATGAAATTGAAAACAGTAAAAGAAACTCATATCTAAGTTCAATAGAATTCCTTAATCTCAATCTAAAAAACCCAAAACAGAAAAGTAGAAGTTGTAGGTAAATGAAATTGAAACATAAAAAGAAACTCAGATCCAATTCATAAAACAATGGAGAAGAGACGTAAAAGATGATTCTCAAACTTAGAATCAATGAAGCTCTTCAATTTCAATTCATATTCCAAGAACAGATAGTGAAGTTGCAGAAGAAAAGAAAATCCAGAAAGAAAACCAGATCCAATTCCCAAATCCCAAATTCAAAACCAGAGTGAAAACTAAAATTGAGCTAAAAGTAAAATAAAAAAAGAGCAAAAAAAAGGTCCTTTACAAATCAAATTAACTCCTATATATACATTTTCTATTTTGGTCTTCAAATTTTGGAGTGGGATTTTCAAAGTTGGCCTTGAATGAGAAATGGATTCGAAGAAGGATAGGTCCGGTTAGGCTTTGGTTCAATTGAAGTGGAGGTATGGGTCCGATTTTGCTTTGGTTCAAGTTGGTTTGGTGTGTGGGAACCTCCCAGGGAAGCGCTCCGCTTGAATTCTTGAGCGCTACTTTCACTCTGTGCTTTGTCATGTGCCAAGCCTATCTCATAGCGCTCACATTTTGAGCGCTGCGCTCAATTTTTTGAGCGCTACACTCCTTGTCATTGATTGTGTGCCTTGGTTCCTTGGGTTAGAGGCACGAGAAAGTTAAAAAAAGAGAGCGTTGCGCTTGATTTCTTGAGCGCTACTCTTCAGTTTGCTTGGTTGTGTGCCTTGGTTTGAATGCTTTGCTTGGCTTGGAGGCAAAAGAGCACGAAATAGGTTGAAATTTTGAGTGCTGCGCTTGAGTTTTAGAGCGCTACTCTTGGCCCTTGCTTGGTTCCCCTCTTTGAACCTTGGCCAGCGCATTGTGCTTCCTTGCCAAGCTCCATTAAAAAGGTAACAAAATGGAGCACTGCACTTTAAGTTTTGAGCGTTACCCCCCTACTTTGTCTTTGGTTTGTGCTGCACCATTTGGTGCTTCCCCTTGGAGCGCTACGTTCACTAAAATGAACGTTGGCCTTGCTCCCTTGGTGCTTGGCCTTGGTTGAGCGCTACGCTTTACTTTCATGGGCCATGCTTTCAAAAGCATGGCCTAAGGTCTAAAGCGTGCTCAAACTTCAAAAGTGTGCCAAAAATTCCTTTTTCCACCATTTCTTCACCTACAAGCAACCAAACAACTAATCAAAGCTCCACCAAAATCACTAGATCTTTGCATCGTTTATAAAATCAATTAATTCTAGCATAAAACATATGATTTTGTGCAAAATATATGATGTTTGATTGTTTCAAGATAACCACGAAAATCCACTCCAATTACTTACTTATGGTGCAAGAAAGTGCATAAAACCTAATGAAACTAATGAAAAATGCTTGTAAAACTAGCATAAGATGACTTGTCATCACAACACCAAACTTAAACCTTGCTTGTCAACAAGCAAGCATTAAACATTGAGAAGAAATAAAATGAAACAGAGAAGCATACATGTCCTTATTTAGCAGATAATATAATTTGAACTATGGGGTTTTATGCAGATGACCAAGCATCTCATTTATTCTTTGCTGATGAATAAGAAATGCTTCTTTGAGGATTCACTAGAGTTGCTGTCATCATCCCTTACTTTTTGATTGATCCGCTTTTGGTTTTTCCTTCTTTCTTTTGCTTAGGAAGCTTATTCCTTAAGGATAACTCAGTGTTAAGTGTTGCAGCAGCCTTTTGGCTTGATTTTGCTCAACACTTCTTCACTACAGACACTTGGCTCACAAATTCTCTTAGGAACATTGATGCCCAGCATCTCTTTGGATAACTAAATGCTTTGTAGCTAGGTTGCTCTTGATAATGGACTTTCGGTTCATAATCCCAGATTAGTTAATCCAAGTTACCAAGTTTTAAAAGACTCCTCAGATCCTAATTGTCCAAGCATATCCTAGTACAAAAAGCACCACAGACATATGTTCTAAGGTCCAAGCTATTGGTGTCTAGCCATATTATTTGTTTCTTTGCCAATTCTTGGCTTTTCTTTTCTTTTTCTTTCTTACTTAGCTTCATTTTCCAGGGAATTTCATGTATAAAAGGTTTCATGACAGCAACCAAGTTCAAACTACAAAGAGCACTTTATCATGCAGCTTTTACTATTGAGCTTATCATCTAAATCAAGCAATCACCACCACAAATTTCAATTCTAATTTCTACAACATTGGACAATCATTTTCTTTTTCAAACATTTTCTCTTATTGATGCATAAAGGGAGACAAAACATGAATTTAGAGCAGATGAGTGATAACAAGCATTCATACTAGTGCAGACATCAAAATTTGCATTATTTGAGCTAGACATCAAGGCAACCAGCACCTTCTCATGCAGAACATTTCAAAGCAAAGTGAGTTTTGTGTCAATACAACCTCTCAGGAGTGTCTTGCAGCTTCCATTTTGTGATCATCATCTTTTACTTTGCATTTCCCTTGGTGATGATTCTTTGAAGAGGCTGAGTGTCTTTTTTTCCTACATAATTATTGAAGTTGCTTGCTTTTCCAAGCACTTAAGCAAATGGTTAGCAAGAACTTAAACTTACTTTGGTGAGGGAACACCAAACTTAGTTTCTTGCTACTGTTTATGATGCATCAGTTACATGAAACCTTGTGCTTTTGTTGAAAGCAATGAAGTTAAAAACTAGAAAACAGACACTAGTTTAGTGGTTTCCCTGATGGCTTGGAGCTAGTAACCAATTATGCAGAGGGTGAAATGTGTTTTTAAATGAGATTTTTGGTGGAACACCAAACTTAGCATTCTTCATTCACCCTTAAATTATTTTGGTGTGCAACACCAAACATAGCTCCTTGCAATACAAATACAACTACTTAACCTTCTTATTGAAATAGTTAAGAGAAGAAAACTACCTTTGGTTGGGTTGCCTCCCAACAAGAGCTCTTTTAATGTCACTAGCATGACACCCTTCATTCTTGCTTAGCTTAATTTCTGATTCTCCCTCTCTTTGTCCCAATGGCCTCCCAAGTAATGCTTTTCCCTGTGACCAATTACTGTGAAATTGCTCTTTGTTGCTTCATCTAGCAGTTCAAGGCTTTGATAGGGAAGAACCTTTGTCACCAAGTAGGGACCAGTCCATTTAGACTTGAGTTTTCCAGGGAAAACTTTGAGTCTGGAGTTGTACAAGAATACTTGCTGTCCTGGTTTGAATTCCTTCTTTGAGATCTTTTTGTCATGTCATCTTTTAGCTTTTTCCTTGTATATCTTAGCATTTTCATATGCTTCCAGTCTAAACTCATCCAACTCATTTAATTGCAATAACCTCTTCTCTCCTACTGCTTGAAAATCAAGGTTGATTAGTTTAGTGGCCCAGAAAGCTTTGTGCTCAAGCTCTACAGGAAGGTGGCAAGACTTGCCATATAACAACTGAAAATGTGACTTTCCAATAGGAGTTTTGAAGGCTGTTCTATATGCCCAGAGAGAATTTTCTAGTTTCTTGGCCCAATCCTTTCTTGTACTCCCCACCGTTTTTTGCAAAATCCTCTTCAACTCCCTATTTGCAAGCTCTGATTGGCCATTGGTTTGTAGATGGTATGGTGTAGCTACTTTGTGAATCACTCCATATTTGTGAAGTAATTTCTCCATCTGTTTGTTGCAAAATATAACTACAACCATCACTGACAAGACCCTTAGGAACTCCATATCTAGTAAAAATATGCTTCTTAAGGAATTAGAGGGCAATCTGTGCATCACATGTGGTTGTTGCTATGGCTTCCACCCACATTGAGATATACTCTACTGCTACAGGTATCTATTTGAAAGAATATGATGGTGGAAAGGGGCCCATAAAATCTATTCCACAGAGATCAAAGAGTTCTACCTCCAGGATGTAGTTCTGAGGTATCTCATTTCTTCTTGTTAATCCTCCAGCTCTTTGGCACTCATTGCATTGATGAACAAACTCTCTAGCATCCTTGAAGATGGTTGGCCAATAAAATCCATTTTGAAGTACTTTGGCTGCTGTTCTTTCTAGTCCAAAATGTCCACCATAAGCTGAACCATGACAATGCCATAATATCTCTCTCATCTCACTCTCAGGAACACATTTCTTAATCATTCCATCTGGACATCTCTTGAATAAGAATGGTTCATCTCATAAGAACTTCTTGGCTTTATTGAGTAGCTTCTTCACTTGTTTCTTGGTGAATTCTTAAAGGATCTTTCTTCCAACCTTGTAGTTTGTAATGTCTGCAAACCATGGAGCTTGCTGGATTTGTAAGAGGTGTTCATCTGGAAAGCTTTTATTCACTGAGTGTGGAGCTTGATTAGCTTCTTGTGATATTCTTAACAAATGGTTTGCTACTTGGTTTTCATTCCGTTTCCTATCTCTCACTTTAATATCAAACTCTTGTAATAGCAGCACACACCTAATAAGCCTTGGCTTTGAATCTTATTTAGACATGAGATACTTGAGAGCAGCAAGATCAGTATACACTATAACCTTTGAACCAATCAAGTATTGTCTAAATTTATCAAATGCATATATAATTGCCAAGAGCTCTTTCTCAGTGGTGGTGTAATTTTTTTGTGCCTCATTTAGCACCTTGCTAGCATAGTATATAACATGATGCAACTTGTCTTTCTTTTGTCCATGTATAGCACCTATTGCAAAGTCACTTTGCATCACACATAAGTTCAAAAGGTAATTCCCAATGAGGGGGTGTGATAATTGGTGCTATAATGAGTTTTCTCTTTAAAGTTTCAAAAGCATGCTTGCAATTGTCATCAAAGATGAAAGGGCTATCAATCATTAGCAGATTGCTTAATGGTTTTGCTATTTTTGAAAAAATCTCTGATGAACCTCCTGTAAAAACCAGCATGTCCAAGAAAACTCCTTACTACTTTCACATTAACTGGTATAGGAAGCTTTTCAATGATTTCTATTTTAGCTTTGTCAACTTCTATACCTTTGCTTGAAACCTTATGCCCAAGAACTATCCCTTCAGGAACCATGAAATGGCATTTCTCCCAATTCAATACCAGGTTAGTTTTTTGGCATCTTTTCAAAATAAGAGTTAAATGATGCAAACAAGTGTTAAATGAATTTCCAAAGACAAAAAAATCATCCATGAAGACTTTTAAAAATTTTTCTACCATGTCAGAGAATAGAGAAAGCATACACCTTTGAAAAGTTGCAGGGGCATTACACAGACCAAAGGGCATTCTTCTATAAGCAAAAACTCCAAATGGACAGGTGAATGAGGTCTTTTCTTTATCTTTGGGATCCACCACTATTTGATTGTACCCAGAGTACCCATCCAGGAAGCAATAATAGGCATGGCCAGCCAATCTTTCCAGCATCTGGTCGATGAATGGGAGGGGAAAGTGATATTTCCTTGTAGCATCATTCAGTCTTCTATAATCTATGCACATCTTCCACCCAGTCACTATCCTGGTAGGATCAACTAATTCTTCTCATTGGTGATGACTGTCGTTCCTCCCTTCTTTGGTACAACCTGAACCGGACTCACTCATGAGCTGTCAGAGATTGAGTAGATTATCCCAGCATTCCATAGCTTCATCACTTCTTTTTGAACTACCTCCTTCATGGTTGGGTTAATTCTTCTTTGGGGTTGAACTACAGGCCTTGAATATTCCTCCAATAGAATCTTATGCATACAAATGGCAGGGCTTATGCCTTTGATATCATTAATTGTCCACTCTAAGGCTGTCTTGTGAGCTTTCAACACTTCAATCAGCTTTGTTTCTTCTTCCATGTTCAAGGAGGAGTTTATGATTACTGGCAGGGCCTCTGCTTCTCCAAGAAATACATATTTGAGATGGGGGGAGAGGCTTCAACTCTTGTTTTGGTTTCTCCTCTGCCTTGCTTTCAAAGAAGATCTCTATCACTTCCTCTTCTATGAACTCTTGTTCCACCTCTATTTCCTCTTCTTGTTCCTCCTGATTGTTATCGTCCAATAGCTCCTTCTCCACTTCTTCTATCATTTCCACTCTCATCTAATTTTCCTTCTCTAATGTGTATTGCATGGCCTTGAAGACATTGATGATCATCTTCTCATTATGCACCCTAAGTGTCATCTCCCCTTTCTCCATATTAATGATGGCTCTCGCTGTTGCTAAGAAAGGCTGTGCCAATATAATTGAACTGTGTCCCTCTTCTTCCATGTCCAGGATAACAAAGTCGGCAGGGAAAATAAACTCTCTAATCTTCACTAATAAGTTTTCCAAAACCCCATTTGGTATCTTGAGTGATCTGTCAACCATTTAGAGTGACATCCTGGTAGGCTTGACTTTCTCTATTGCAAGCTTCTTTATTAGTGAAAGGGGCATCAAGTTAATGCTAGCTCTTAAGTCACAGAGAGATTTATCCAATGTTCTGTTGCCTATAGTGCAAGATAGGATGAAGCTTCCTGGATCTATAAGCTTTGGAGGAAGACCTCTTTGGATGACAGCACTGCATTCTTGTGTCAGAATTATCGTCTCCTTCTCATTCCAACTCCTTTTCTTGTTGATGAGTTCTTTGATGAATTTTGTATATAACTGCATTTATTCTAGAGCCTCAACAAGTGGGATGTTGATCTCCAGCTTCTTAAACACTTCCAGGAACTTAGGGAACTGTTAGTCTTTTAGCTCTTTGTTAAACCTTTTAGGATATGGATGGAAGGAGTATATGTCTTCACCATTGTCCTCTATTCTTGTGACTGTTCCTCCATGATTTGCTTTCCTTTCTTTAAAGCTTGAGGTTCCTCTTTCTCCTTTATCTCCTCTTGGTCTTGCTTTTCTTTAAGTGTCACTTGCTCTTTGCAGCTAGCCTTGTCATCCTCTATAGGCTTCTTTGTGGCTTCTTTCTCAGCTGGCCTCTTGTTATTCACCAAGGTTCTTCCACTCCTTAGTTGGATGGCTTTGCATTCTTCCTTGGGGTTGGGAATGGTGTCACTTGGCAATGCATTGGTTAGCCTCTCAGCCACTGCTTGCTTAGATAACTAGCCAATCTGCCTTTCTAAGTTCCTCAATGAAGCTTCATGGTTCTTACTGGTTAACTCTTGGTGCTTCATCATCTTCTCCATCAATATCTCCAAGTTGGAGATCCTTTGAGATTCCTGAAGTGGTTGTGGTTGATTATGGGATGTTGAGGGTAAATGATAGTTGTTTTGGTTAGTTGATGAAATATTGGGTGGATAGTAGTTGGATTAAGGTTGATTATTTTGTGGTTTTCTGTATGGAGTTTGGTTAGTGTTTTGATGGTTTTGATGGTTTGTGTTTCTTGAATTATTTTGGTTTGAGTTTCTTTGCCAAGGTTGCTGGTTTTGGTTCTCTCCCCATTTCAGATTGGGGTGGTTTCTCCAGGATAAATTGTAAGTGTCTCCATGGAAATCATTTGATCCAGAATTCTGATTATGCATGTATTGCACTTGTTCAGGCTGCTGCTCCTCATAATTTTCCTCTTGCTATCCCTAAACCACTAATGGTTGGTTGGTTGTGCTCACTGCTACAAGTTGCAATCCATACATCCTCTTTGACATTGTTTGAATTTGTTGTTGGAGTTGCTGGTGCATGAGCTTATTCTAGGCTAGTATAGTATCAACTCCTTCAAGCTCAAACACTCCCTTCTTTGGAGCTGCTTGCCTTTCAGAGGAGTAGAAATACTCATTGTTGGCCACTATGTCTATGAGATCATGTGCCTCTTGAGCAGTTTTCATCATTTGCAAAGATCCTCTTGAGGAATAATCCAAAGCTTTCCTTGAAGGTAAGGACAAGCCTTCATAGAAATTCTGCAGCTCAACCCATTCACCGAACATTCCCTCTGGACATCTTCTAATCAAAGCCTTGTACCTCTCTCAAGCATCATATAGTGACTATCCTTCCTGCTGTCTGAAGGTTTGCACATCAATTTTCAGTTTGATGACTCTTTGAGGTGGATAGAATTTGGCTAAGAATTTGCTAACCAAATCATCCCAGCTGGTAATGCTCTCCTTAGGGAAGGTTTCTTGCCAATGTGTGGCTTTATCTCTCAGTGAAAATGGGAATAAAAGAAGTTTATAGATATCAGGATTGACTCCATTGGTTTTGACCGTGTCACGAATTCTCAAGAATATAGATAGATGCTAGTTTGGATCCTCAGCAGCACTTCCTCCATATTGACAGTTGTTTTAAACCAGGGTGATCAATTGAGGCTTGAGTTCAAAGTTATTGGGGGTTAGGATGCTACTACAACAATGATTTGGGTTGGGAATAGTATATGAGGCTAGAACTCTTCTCTGAGGTTGACCATAGTTGTTGGCCACACCCTCAGTGTGATCTGGAATGTTATCATCCATTGCTTGCTCTTCCTCCTCCAATTCCTCTTCACCAATAACTCCTTTCCCTCTGGCTTCTCTTCTCAATCTTTGAAGGCTTCTCTCGTCCATGTTTAGAGATGTGGATTCACCTCTTCTTCCTCCTGATATAAACACAAAACCAGAAACCAAGATACAACACTCTACTACTAGAATGAGTTAGTATTAGCTTAAGCAAAAATTCAAATAGTTAGTGTGCTTAGTAAAAAGAAAAAGAAAATGCTTAATCTAGACTATCACCTTACTTAATCATTGTCAATCTAAATCAATTCCCGGCAACGGTGCCAAAAACTTGATGGGTGGAAATTAGATTCCACACCAAAACTCACCGGCAAGTGTAACGGGTCGCATCAAGTAGTAATTACTCACAAGAGTGAGGTCAATCCCACAGGGATTGATAGATTGAGCAATTTTAGTTAGGTGATGAATTTAGCTAAGCGAACAGTTGATGAATTGAGTGATTTTGATTGACAGAAGCTACATTGAAAGTAAATAGAAGGGAAGAATGTACATTGAGCAGAGAGATAGAGTGCAGAAGATAAATTGACTGAATTTAAAGGTGCATAAAGGTTAAATTGCATGAAACTTAGAGTGCAAGAAAGTAAATGAACTGAAACTTAAATTGCAAGAAAAGTAAATAGCTAAAACTTAAAGTGCAAGAAATGTAAATTTGCTGAATCTAAATTGCTTAAAAATTTAAATTGCTTAAAGAGTAAAAGGATTTGGGTGCTGGGATTTGAAATTGAACAAGAAATTGTAAACTAAAGTAAATCAGAAAGCTCTGAGATGCAAGAATCTAGATCTAGATCTAAGTAGCAAGAACAGAAATGGAAAATTTCTTCAAGAGACGAAACAGCAAGAAAACTTGAGTCAATTGTGAGATCTTTAAAAAGAAATTGAAGATCGAAGAAGAGCAGTGAGAGTAGAAACAGATCTAAATCTCAATTACTCTCTTGATCAAGCAGAAGACAAATTGCAGAATAAAATGAAATTGAAAATAGCAAAAGAAACTTAGATCCAAATTCAATAGAATTCCTCAATCTCAATCTAAAAAACCCAAAACAGAAAAGTAGAACTTGCAGGTAAATAAAATTGAAAACAGAAAAAGAAACTCAAATCCAATTCTTAGAACAATTGAGAACATAGGTTAAAAGTTGATTCTCAAACTTAGAATCAATGAATCTCTTCAATCTCAATTCATATTCCAAAAACAGATAGTGAAAGTTACAGAAGAAAAGAAAATCCCGAAAGAAAACCAGATCCAATTCCCAAATTCAAAACCAGAGTGAAAACTAAAATTGACCTAAAATTAAAAATAAAAAAAAGATAAAAAAAAGGTCCTTTACAAATCAAATTAACTCATATATATACACTTTCTATTTTGGTCTTCAAAGCTTGGAGTGGGCCTTTCAAAGATGGCCTTGAATGAGAAATGGATTTGAAGAAGGATGGGTCCGGTTTGGCTTTGGTTCAATTGAAGTGGAGGTATGGGTCCGATTTGGCTTTGGTTCAAGTTGGTTTGGTGTGTGGGAACTTCCCAGGGAAGCGCTCCGCTTGAATTGTTGAGCGCTACTTTCACTATTTGCCTTGTCATGTGCCAAGCCTAGCCCATAACGCTCACATTTTGAGCGCTGCGCTCAATTTTTTTAGTTCTACACTCCTTGTCATTGATTGTCTGCCTTGGTTCCTTGTGTTAGAGGCATGAGAAAGTGAAAAAAAGAGAGCGTTGCCTATGCTTCAGTTTGCTTGGTTGTGTGCCTTGGTTTGCATGCTTTGCCTGGCTTGGAGGCAAAAGAGCACGAAAAAGGTTGAAATTTTGAGCGCTGCGCTTGAGTTTTAGAGCACTACTCTTGGCCCTTGCTTGGTTCCCCTCTTCGAACCTTGGCCAGCGCATTGTGCTTCCTTGCCAAGCTCCATGAAAAAGGTGACAAAAGGCAGCGCTGCGCTTTATGTTTTGAGCGCTACCCCCCTCCCCTTCTGTCTTTGGTTTGTGATGCACCATTTGGTGCTTCCCTTTGGAGCGCTACATTCACTAAAATGAACGTTGGCCTTGCTCCCTTAGTGCTTGGCCTTGGTTGAGCGCTACGCTTTACTTTCATGGGCCACTGAAAGATCTGAAGATTCATGGTTTAGAAGTTATAGTAAACTCTCATTGCAAGTATAGTTACTAAACCAAGCAATCAACCTTTCTTGCAAAAGTTTTGGTTGTCACAAGTAACAAACCTTTTAAAAATTGATAACCGAAGTATTCAAACCTTGGGTCGTCTTCTCAAGGAACTACAGGGAAGTATGTTCTTATTATTGGTTATGGAGATTGTAAATTTGGGGTTTCAAGAATGAGGAACAAATGTGACAAATAATTTAAATGGCAATTAAAAATAAATGAATAACTGTAAAATAAACTTTTGGCAAGGTATGAGAAATTGAAAGTCCAGGCTTAGTTATCCTTATCAACAATAATGAAAGTTGAATCTTAATTCCACTTAGTTGACCTTTACTAAAGCAAAGGAAAGTCAAGGGACTAATTAGCTTGATCTTCGAATCCTATTTATTTCCTAAGAAAAGGTTGGGATTATTGAAGTTCAGTTCAATTAGCAAAGATAACAGTTATCAATTATATTGAGCTAAGATAATTCCTGAGTTACTGATTTCTTAACCAAGACCAAAAGGGAAAAAAGTAAATTTGCTGGAATAAAAATGTCTTCAGATTGGAAGCAGTGGTGATACGTAAAAAAATTAATTTCACGTACTTACCGGCAAGTATACCGGGTCATATCAAGTAATAAAACTCACTAAGAGTGAGGTCGATCCCACGGAGATTGGTAGATTAAGCAACTTTAGTTAAATGGTAGATTTAGTCAAGCAAACATGGTTTTGATTTCATGAGATTTGTGATTTTTGAACATAATTGCAAAAATAAATGACAAGGAATCTAAAGAATTGCAATGAAGAAAGAAAATAAAAATAAATGACTGAAACTTAAAGTGCAAGAAACTTAAATGACATCAAAAGTAAATTGCAAGAAAGTAGAGTGCTGAATTGTAGAGAGCGGGGAAGTAAATTGCAAACAATTGAAACTGAATCTAAATAGCAGGAAAGTTAAAGTGCTTGAATGTAAAAGGGAATTGGGTAATGGGGATTCAAAATAACTAAAGAGCATAAGAAGTGAGAATTAATGATGGAAAAGATCATTAGGGATCGGAGATACAAATTCTCATGAATTGATGTTGATCAATTTCTTCTCAATCATGGGTATAGATCCATGGTAAATTGTGGGTAATTGAGTCCCAATCTCTTGGTAACTCAATTTCTCTCAACACAACCAATTGCCACTCTCGTGATCTAATTGTTCATGAGAAGAGATGAAGTTCAATTTCTAATCCAAACCACACAACTTCCAGAATCTCAACTAAGGGAGGTTACATCTCACATACCAACCAAAGTGTATTGATTAAGGAAATCATGAAAGGATGAACTCTAAACTGAATTATGTGACTCATTTCTCAAACTCACCACATAATTCATATAGATTAATCCCTCTCTCGATGGTGATTGAATCTGTGAAGAACAAGAGTTTCCTCTTAGATGAACCACTTGAATTGAGAAGGAAAAGAAAAGTTATCAATCCATTCAAATGAGCAGAGCTCCTCCCCCTAATGAAAATGGGGTTTAGTGAATCATAGCTCCAATTTCAACAACAATTGCAAAGATGAAAATTAAACTAAGTATAGAAAAGAATGAAGAAGAAGAAGAAGAAGTTCTTAAAACCGAATTTCAAAGTTGCCAAAGGAAAACAAAATAGAGAACGGGTGAGAAAATGTCTAAGTCTAAAAACAAGTCAAAGGCCAAAAAGTAAGTTATAAGTAAAAGTCCTCTAAGTATCAAACTTTTCTCTATTTATACTACTCCTAAAACTTCTTCAGAGATCTTTAATTTGGGCTAGCAATGTGGGCTTTCTCTTTGTTGAATTCCTGGCTCAATGGAAGAATTGTTGCTAAACAAGGAAGGATGAGTTCATTCATAATGCTTATGGCCCAATGACTTGGCGTTGTTGCCAATAACTCTAGCTTTAATGCACGTTGGCAACGTGCATGGCATTTTCCTGGAAGTGGGCATTGGTGTTTGGGCGTTGTTGGCCCAAGTTATTGCTAACAACTTGCTTTTCTTCTTCTTGACTCTTCTCTCATGCCTAATGTTGCCCAGAATTTGAGTATCAATCCTCTGCTTCAATATGAACTATCATACATCATTGGAAAGCTCAGAGTGTCTTCTTTCTAATGCACTTGGAATCATCTCAATTGGATTTTTCTAGCTCAAGTTATGCTTCCTCAAAGAAGGTAAGGTCAAACTGCCAAGTTGTTGCTGAACATGCCCCTTTATCTCCAAGTTGGCAACGTGCCAAGCCTCCCAAGGCTGAAACATGGGGCTGGCGTTGTCCTCAAACATGCCCCCTTGTTTGCACATTGGCAACGTGCTCGTGCTCCCCTCCAGGGTCATTCATTCTTCCTTAAATTTCAACCTCATTTTCTTGTTTTTGGAGCCTAAAGATGACTCTATTTGGAGCTTCCATTTCATGCTCCACTAGACTATTATATATGGTTGGAAAGCTCTGAATGTCAGCTTTCCAACGCAACTGGAAGCACTCAATTTGGATCTCTATATCTCAAGTTATGCTCCCTCAAAGAAGGTAAGGTCAAGCTGCCAAGTTATTGCTGAAAACGCCCTTTTCTTCTCAAGTTGGCAACGTGCCCAGATTCTGAAGCTCTAAATGAAGCCCGCTTTTGAAGCTTTAAATGAATGCCAACCCCATACTATGATATATGGTTGGAAAGCTCTGGATGTCTACTTTCAAATGTCGTTGGAATCACCTCATTTAGAGCTTTGTAGCTCAAGATATACTCCATTGAAGGAGGTAAGGTCAGGCTGTCCAGCTCACCAGCGTTTTTGGCAAACACTCCTTTGTTCTTTCAAGTTGGCAACGTGCCAAACCTCCCAGGGCTGCCTTCTAGCCTTCAACTTTGCTTGTCACGCTGCCTTGGAACACGCCTTCATAACTTGGCGTTGGCAACGTGCTCGAGTGATAATTCTCGTTATAGTAAATTCTCGTTGCGAAAGACCAACGAAGAACTAAAGATTGATGGTTTAGAAGTTATAGTAAATTCTCGTTGCGAGTATAGTTACTAAACCAAGCAATCAACCTTTCTTACAAACATTTTGGTTGTCACAAGTAACAAACCCCTTTAAAATTGATAACCGAGTATTTAAACCTTGGGTCGTCTTCTCAAGGAATTGCAGGGAAGTATGTTCTTATTATTGGTTATGAGTTTGTAAATTGGGGTTTTGGAGTTTGGGCAATGGGCACAGGTATATTTATAAATTAAAGCAATAAAAATAAATAAGAGATTTTATGTAATTAAATAAAAAGCCTTGATTAGGAGAGATTAACCGGAAGTTCTATCCTTGTTGGATTTTTCTCAAGATTAATTGATAATTGAAGGTTACTTCTACTTATTTATCCTTTACCAAGTAAAGTAAAAGAAAGTCAAGTAAGTTGGAAGTCTACTTCTATTCACGAGTTCTAATCCTCTCCCTTGCGAAGGATTGGTGTTAGTGACTAGAGAGCCAGCCAACAATAAACCCAATTATAATTTAACTCTTGAGTAATTCAACTCAAGGGTCTCCGAATATTAATCAACTCTAAAATCAAGTTAGGATCCAACTTAGAACATTAATTAATAACAAACAATAGACGAAGTGATAAATCTGAAATACCTCAATTATATTAAATAAAATACTCAAATCTTAACATGGAAAAGTTCATAAGCCAATTAGGCAACATAACTAATACAAGCATTAAAGTATCTGAAAATAAGAGATAAATATAAAGTAAAAGAAATATTGAACTCGATGAAGAGTTGATTCCTAAATCCTTTAAGAGGAATCCTAATCCTAAAACCTAAGAGAGAGGAGAGAACCTCTCTTTCTAAAAACTATATCTAAATTATGAAAAGTGAATTATGAAAAGCATGATTATGAATGGATGCATTCCCCTACTTTATAGCCTCTAATCTGTGTTTTCTGGGCTGAGAACTGGGTTAGAAACAGCCCAGAATTCGTTGGTTGCGAATTCATACACGCTGATTTTTTGTCACTGCGACCCATCCGCGTGGAGCGCGCGTTTGCGTCACCTATCGTCAGAGCAACTATGGCATATTATATATCAAATCGAAGCCCCGGACATTAGCTTTCCAACGCAACTAGAACCGCGTCATTTGGACCTTTGTAGCTAAGGTTATAGCCGTTTGAATGTGAAGAGGTCAGGTTGGACAGCTTAGCAATTTCTCCAACTTCTTGTATTCCTTCCACTTTTGCATGCTTCCTTTCCATCCTCTAAGCCATTCCTGCCCTGTAATCTCTGAAATCACTTAACACACATATCAAGGCATCTAATGGTAATAAGAGAGGATTAAACATAGGGAACTTAAGGCCAAAGAAGCATGTTTTCAATCAAAGCACATAATTAGGAAGGCAAATGTAAAACCATGCAAATAGTATGAATAAGTGGGTAAAGAGTTGATAAAAACCACTCAATTGAGCACAAGATAAATCATAAAATAGTGGTTTATCAACCTCCCTACACTTAAACATTAGCATGTCCTCATGCTATGCTCAAGAGAAGCTATAAAGGAATGAAGAGGAAAGTAAGAATGTATGAAATGCAACCTATCTATATGAATGCAACTACATGGAAAATGTTTCTACCTACTTAGTTAAAAGTAAACAAATCTTTCAAGAAGAAATATGAACTGAATTTCACTAATTCAAATCATGAAAATGAAGTACAAATAGACTTGCAAGAAGAAAATAGCTCATGAAAGCAGGGAACAAGGGATTGAGCATCGAACTCTCACTGGTAGTGTATACACTCTAATCACTCAAGTGTTTAAGGTTCGATTCTCTCAATTCTCTACTAACCTTGCTTTCTAAGGCTTGCTTGTCATCTAACAATCAACATAAATTTAATGCACATATACACATATCAAGAGGTGTTTTTAGGGTTGTAATGGGGTTAGGGTCATAATACCACATCTAACTATCCATTAACCATGTTTTCCACATATTCATGCATTCTAATTTTCAGTACAGTACATATGCATTGCTTTTACCATTTACTTTGGGGCATTTTGTCCCCTTTTTGCTTAATTGCTCTTTTTTTTCTTTTCTTTTTGTCACTTTTTTTTATATATATATTTTTTTCTTTTATTTTTCTCAACGCATATGATTAAATTATTGGATGCATGAATCATGTTCTAAACATTTTTTTTTACATTTTCAGAAAATTCTAACATACTCAATTCTCAAACCAAATGTTTCCAAATTCACTTCCCCACACTTAATTCATGAGCACTCTTACTGGTCTAAGCTAACCAAGGATTCAAATTAAGGACATTATTGTTTTCCACTTAGAGTTAATGATGTGCTAAAGTAAAGAACAAAGGGGTATAATAGGCTCAACATTGGTTTGCAAAAAATAATGAAAGGGTAAGGCCATATGGGTATGTAAGCTTAGTGAAACAAAGGCCTCAATCATGTAAGTGTATGCATACATCTAACCATGGAAATATAGAATTAAGCAAGACAAAGATCACAATTTTAGAGAGAAAAACACACACCAAAAATAAAATATTGGTTGGTAAAATGCAACCAATGCAAATAGGCTTAAAAATCTCACAGGTTTTTTTTTTTTTTTTTTTTACATTTTTAGAAAATTCTAACATACTCAATTCTCAAAACAAATGTTTCAAATTCACTTCCCCACACTTAATTCATGAGCACTCTTACTGGTCTAAGCTAACCAAGGATTCAAATTAAGGACATTATTGTTTTCCGCTTAGAGTTAATGATGTGCTAAAGTAAAGAACAAAGGGGTATAATAGGCTCAACATTGGTTTGCAAACAATAATGAAAGGGTAAGGCCATATGGGTATGTAAGCTTAGTGAAACAAAGGCCTCAATCATGTAAGTGTATGCATACATCAAACCATGGAAATATAGAATTAAGCAAGACAAAGATCACAATTTTAGAGAGAAAAACACACACCAAAAATAAAATATTGGTTGGTAAAATGCAACCAATGCAAATAGGCTTAAAAATCTCACAGGTTTTGTGTGTTCGAGCTCTAAACCATGTTCCAGTATAATATTTCTTCAAACAAGTGTAACATTAAATTTTATTCAAATTAGTGAAATGCTCTAAAAGGTTTTTTGAAAAAGAAAATATTACTTCAACCAAGTGGTAAAATATGCACAAAATCAAATAATCATGCAATCAAACATGCAAATGCAACAATGAACTAATTTAAACATTGGTGTTGAGATAGGAAGGTACTAACCCATGGAGATCGGTATCGACCTCCCCACACTTAAAGATTGCACCGTCCTCGGTGCATGCTGAGATGTGCAGGTGGACGGGTTGTTCCAACTGATGCTTTTCTTCAAGGATTGTGCAGATGGACTTGTTTGTCTTCCCTTTTTCGGTCTTCGGTGGCCAGCCTGAAAGAAGAGAAAAAGAAGAATAGTAACCCAGAAATAAAGATAAGTAGACAAATAAAATATGGTTGGGTTAATGCCAAATAATGAAGGTCTCAATTACATGGTAGCTACAACATGCAAGTGAGAAAATAGTAGAAGTACATGGCAAATCAAGAGTGTAAAAATTTGCAACAATAGGGAAGAGAGTGTGGGTAAGGAGGGATAATATAAATTCAAGTCAATGCAAAATAAATACAGATATAAAAGATTGGCATTGATTTAAATAATATTATCTAACCAGAATAAAACAAGTCTCTAAGCACCCAAAATAATTCAAGAGAAGATGCAAAGTTAAATAAGAAATTTCAACACCAACAGAAAAGTAATAAATTTAGAAAAGAAAGTAAAAATATGCACAAAATTAAAATGCAATGAATGAAAGTATGCAAATAAATTAAGTAAAATAAAATGAAAGATAAGAAGAATGGGAAGGGAAAGAAGGGAAGAAGAGGTAAGTAAGAAAGGAGGGAGGAAAAATTAGAATTGGGGAAGAAAAGATAAGATTTTTGGCAGATTAGGTTAAGCTGTGCGGCGCAAGCGACGCGGACACGTGGGGCACGCAGTCGTGTGACTTGCACTTATGCGAATTGACGCGGTCGCGTGACACAGTTTATGCTAATGGCACGAGGGCAACCTCGCGCTCGCACAACTCTCTGTTCGAAACTTAGTATTGCTAAAATCCAGGGTGATGCGGTCGCGTGATCGAAGCAATCGCGTGAGTGGCCATTATGGGGGTATGACGCGGATGCGTGAGCCATGCGTTCGCGTGGTAGGGTTTGTGCGTTCAGCACCAGTCCATCACCACTCTTGCACAACTTTTGGTCGTGCACCCTTTTTTACGTCGAATTTCAGGTCACGCAGCCGCGTGAGTGATGCGGACGCGTGAGAGGCATGTTTTCCATTTGATGCGGACGCGTCAGCGACGCGGTCGCGTGGGATGATTTGTGCCAAAGGCATGCCTCCAGCCACGCTTTTGCATGACTCTCTGTTCAATTCTTTTCTTCAAAATGCACCGGTGACGCGGACGCGTCGGCGACGCTGCCGTGTCGCGTGCGTTTTTTTTTTATATATGCAGTATGCAGAATGCAAGGCTAATGTAGATGCAATAAATAATTCCAGGTTCAATAAAAATAAACAAAACGAAATAAAATTGAAAAAGGAACGATCATACCATGGTGGGTTGTCTCCCACCTAGCACTTTTAGTTAAAGTCCTTAAGTTGGACATTTGATGAGCTTCCTGTTATGGTGGCTTATGCTTGAATTCATCCAAAAATCTCCACCAGTGTTTGGAATTCCAACAGCCTCTAGGGTCCCAAACTAGGCACGTAAAGCCTTTGAGCAGCTTCAAACAGATTCTTAGGCTCCCGGGGTGTTGAATGTCAGAACAGATTCCAGGATCCCAAACCTTGCTTTTGCACCCGTCTTCTTGTTGATCATCATGATTCCATCCGGGTGGCAACAATCTGAATTATCACTAAAGCGGCCAACCAACTTCCTAGACCCTTTCAGTTGAGCTTTACACCAACCTTTGCATTTAAACTATGAGTATGCAACCATGTTGAACCTTGTTTGACAACTCCAACCACTAACCATCTTCCTCTTACTCTTAATGCCACAAAGAGCTCTAAGTTGACCATCCGTCTCTAGTAGCCCATATTCAAGTGGAATTAGAAAGCTAAGGGATATGAATTTTACCCACTTGAATGTTGTGAAGGATGATGGCAACTTAGGGGGTGGTATTTCTAATGAATTTGCAAGCTCCACTCCTTTGTGCTATTCTCTGACAACTTCCACCTCTTTGCAAGCTTCTTTAATATCAACCTCTTCCTCTTGGTAGCCATCTTCCAATTCAATATCTTCTTTGTTGCTCACCAAGGGCATGGGAGGCTGTGCTTCTTCTTCTTGAATCTCCATCTCTTGATCGACCTCTTCCAAGTCCTTAATCATGACATGCCTTGGAGGTTGTACACCCTCCTCAACAACAACATCAAACACCGTGGAAGAAGGCTTGGTGACTGGACTTTTAATAATTGCTGCTTTGTCCAGTTGTTTAAGTATAAAATCGTACTCATCCTCGATGATTTTCTTTCCATGACAACTCCTTTCAACTACTCCTTCATCTTTAAGGGTCTCTCCTACCTTTACCCGTGGGGCCTCCTCTAGCTCTTTATGAAGTATTGATTCGCGAAGATGATTCCTCCTTTCCTGTTCCATATCAATAGCATAATTGGGATCATCTTGCTCTTGGTTTGATGGATGTGGGTGCTCTTTCATGGAGGGTGGTGATGCGATGAAAAGGTCATTATGTGGTTGAAAAGGAAGTGCACTAGAGCTTGAGGGTTGAATATTGGAGGTAGGGGGTTGGTTCATGCGGGATATAAGATTTTGGAGTGTAGGGTGAGACCAATGATGTTAAAGATGAGTGTATTGTTATCCAATGGAGGTTGGGGTGGATCTATGTATGGCTCATTCGGTTCATAGGGTGGTTGGTATGGTGGATGTGGGTTAGGGTCATATGGAGGTAAATGGTCTAAAGGGGCTTGTGAGTTTGGTGGTTCAAAGGTATGTTGGGGAGGTGGTTCATAAGCACAGGGTGGGGCTTGTTGGTAATTACAAGGGGGTCCACCATATCTATTGGTTTGGTATGCATTGTAGAGTGGTCCTTGCCCATGATATCTTGGAGGATGTTGTTGCCTAAAGGGGTGATTAGATCCTCTTGGCTCCATCCATCTTTGATTGCTTAGACCTTGATGCATATTCCTGTTATAGCTTCCACTCCTTTCAACAGATTTAGAACCAAACTCAAAGGGAGAGGGGTGAGAATTCATGGTAGCTAATAAAAATTAAAAACGAAAATAAAAAATAAATTTAAATTAAAAGGTTATTGAAATTAAAATTTTTGAATTTGAAAAATTAAATTTTGAATTTTGAGTTTTTAAATTTTGAAATTTGAATTTTGAAAATTAAAATTTTGAAATTTGAAATTTAAATTTTTAAATTTTGAATTTTGATTTTTGAATTTTAAAATTTTGAAATTAATATTTTGAATTTTGAATTTTGGAAATTAAATATTGAAAATTGAAATTTGATTTTTGAAATAAGATAAGATAAGATTTTGAAAAAGATATGATTTTTGAAAAATATTTGAATTTTGAAATTTAAAACTAAGATAAGATAAGATAAAAATTTTAAAATCAAATGTTTTTTTTATGGAAAATTCGAAAATTCAATAAAAATAAAGAGAAAAGATATTTTTGAATTAAATAAGGAAAGAGAAAAACAATAAAATGACACCAAACTTAAAATTTTTAGATCAAAAGGAAGAAAACAACTAAGAACAACTTGAAGGTCAAGATGAACACGAAGAACAAATTTTTGAAAAATTTTTAATAACTAAATAAAAACCAATAACCTCTTAATTTATGAAAAAGCAAAAATAAAAAAAAATAAAAACAAATAAACAAGCAAAAAGTAAATATTTACAATAACCAATAATAAGGCACACGTTTGCAATTTCCCGGCAACGATGCCATTTTGAAGAACGGATGCTTGACGGTTTAGAATTCAGTACAAATTCTCATTGCGAGTATGATGACAAGTCATCTTAGCCTAGTTTCACTAGCCTTTTTCTTTAGATTTCAATTGAATTATGCACTTTCTTGAGCCAAAAGCAAGCCAATTGGGTAGATTTTCATGTTTCCTTTGATTTAATCAACCATGTATGAATTCATGCCATTTCATGAGGTTTTATGCTATAAATGTCACATATTATGAAAGAATGAATATCTCATGATTTTGAGCATAGCTTTGATGTGTTTGGTTGATTGATGATAGGTGAAGAAAGTTTGGAGAAAGGTTGATGCAAGAAGGAATGGCTAGGAGGAATGACTTGAATCTTGAATTAATTATGAACCAGGAAGCTAGAGCAAAAGTTAGCCCCTAACTTTTTGGCTAACTTTTGGGCAAAAGCTGGAGCAAAAGTTAGCCCCTAACTTTTTGGCTAACTTTTGGGCAAAAGTTGGAGCAAAAGTTAGCCCCTAACTTTTTGGCGAACTTTTGGCATGAAAAACACTCCCTGGATGCATCAAAAGTTTGCGCCAACGTTAGCCCCTAACTTTTTGGCTAACGTTGGCGCTTGAAAAACTCCCTGGGCTAGCAAAAGTTTGCGCCAACGTTAGCCCCTAACTTTCTGGCTAACGTTGGCGCCATGAATAACTAAGGGGAGGCCAACGTTGGAGCAAAAGTTAGACCCCTAACTTTTGCCCCAACGTTGGTATTAGCAAAACAAGGGTGCTGATGTGAAAAGTTGGAGCAAAAGTTAGACCCTAACTTTTACTCCAACTTTTACTCAAGCTTTCATGATTCCAACCCGGTTCAATTCGGTTCTTCTCCAAACTCCAAGAGCAATCAACCAAGGCCTCTCTCAACCCAATTCCACCAAGAGCAAAGGCCAAATTGAAGGCTTGAAGACCATTTGAAGAAAGTGTATAAATAGATTAGAATTTAAGTTTTAAGGGAGCTTCCCTTTGAGTTTTCGGAGAGCTTTTCTTTTCTGGTTTGATTGAGAGCTCACTTTTACATTTCTTAGCATTGTTGTTTTAATTCAAGAGAATTTGGGAGGAGAATTGATCTCTCTTCTTCCTTGTTCTTGCCCAGCACTCTTTACTTTTCTTGTCTTGGATTTTCGGTGGAGAATTGAAGAAATTCTGTTTCAATCTCACCTTGGAATCTTGTTTAATTTTCTGCTTAATTGAATTTCAGTTTCGGTTAATTGTGCTTCATCTACTTTCTTTGCAATTTACAATTTCCTTTGCAATTGTTCTTGTTGGATCTAGGAAGGCATTGAGATCTAGACTTGGTTTTCTAGTCTCTTGGGTCCTGAGATCCGGATTTTCCATTCCCTGTTTACTGTTTTCATGCTCATTTACAATTCTGTTTCTAGATCTGATTCAATCCAAGTGTTCTTCTATTCCTCTGCTTGTTGAATTCTAATTTCCCTTGTTTAATTCCTGCAAATCCAACTCCCAATTCCCTTTACAATTCAAGCCATTTACATTTCTTGCACTTTAAGATTCTGCAATTTACATTTCTTGCGTTCTAAGTTTCTGCCATTTAATTTCTTGTTCTTTAAGATTCAGCACTTTAAATTTCAGCTCTCTTTAATTTCATGCCAATTGCCCATTCCCTTTACTTTCTATGCAATTTAAATTCTGCAAATCACAAATTTCTCAACCAAATCTTGATTCGCTTGACTAAATCAACCACCAAACTAAAATTGCTCAATCCTTCAATCCCTGTGGGATCGACCTCACTCCCGTGAGTTATTATTACTTGATGCGACCCGGTGCACTTGCCGGTTAGATTTGGGTGTCTTGGAGAAATTCGTTTCTCCGCGAAAATATCCCATCAAGTTTTTGGCGCCGTTGCCGGAGATTGATTAGATTGACAATGATTAAATGAGGTGGTGATCTAAATCAAGCACTTTTTCTTTATTTTTCTCTAATTTTGACTAACCCACTAACTGTTTGAATTTTTGCTTAAGTTAACACTAACTTCACTCTAGCAATAGAGTGCTTAATTTTAGTTCCTGGTTCTGTGTTTAAGTCAGGAGGAAAAAGCAATGAATCTACACCTTTTGATCCTGAAACATTTTGGAGGTTGAGAAGAAAACCAAGAAATGGAAGAAAATCCAACAAATCCACAAGTGGGAGTGGCCAACGACAATGGTCAACCCCAAAGGAGAGTATTGGCTTCATACACCTTTGCAAATGCTAGACATTGTGGAAGCAGCATTCTCACCCCTAATGTCAATGCAAATAACTTTGAATTGAAGCCACAACTCATTACATTGGTCCAAAACAACTGCTCGTTTGGGGGAGGACCATTGGAGGATCCAAATCAACATCTATCTACCTTCTTAAGGATTTGTGACACTGTCAAGTCCAATGGCGTGAATCCTGAGACCTACAAGCTTATGCTATTCCCATTCTCATTAAGGAACAAGGCCGCACAATGGCTTGAAACTTTTCCTCAAGGAAGCATCACTAGCTGGGATGATTTGGTGACTAAATTTCTAGCCAAATTCTATCCACCTCAAAGAGTCATCAGGCTGAAAACTGAGGTGCAAACATTCACACAATTGGATGCTGAAAATCTGTATGAAGCATGGGAGAGATACAAGGCTCTGCTGAGGAAATGTCCACCAGAAATGTTCACTGAGTGGGACAAGCTACAGAACTTCTATGAAGGACTCACTCTAAAGGCTCAAGAATCACTTGACCACTCAGCTGGAGGATCATTGCAACTGATGAAAACAGCAGAAGAAGCTCAAAATCTTATTGACATGGTGGCCAACAATCAATATTTCTTTGCTCACCAAAGAAATCGCCAAACATCACAAAGGAGAGGAGTAATGGATCTAGAAGGAGTAGACATCATCCTAGCTCAAAACAAGATGATGCAGCAGCAAATTCAACAACAATTTGATCAAATGGCCAAGAGGATTGATAGTCTCCAAGTTGCAGCAATCAACACAAGCCAATCATCAACCAAATGGGGGCAAAATGAGGAGAACCAAGAAGAACAACAACAAGAACAACCTCAATATGTGCACAACCAAGGCTCAGGTCAAAATGAAGTTTATGGTGACATCTACAATCCATCCTGGAGGAACCACCCCAACCTGAGATGGGGTGATAATCAAAACCAGTGGCAGAAAAATAACAACTCCAACCATTTTCGCAACACACACAGCCAAAATCATTCATCTAACAACACTAACCAATACAAGAAACCACAAAACACATATCAACCACCCCACAATAATTCACAAATTCACCAAAATAACTTCTCCACACCACCATTCAACTCACAAAATGCCCACCTCAATGCTCCAAACAATTTCCAGCCACAACAATCATACCCTGCCATACCACCCACTGACCATCATGAAACCAGGATCTCAAGTCTTGAAGCAGCCTTGCAAACCCTTACCCAAAACACACAGTCACTTGCCCAGACTACTCAAGGTTTAGCCAAGGGGCAAGAGATTTTGCTCAAAGGACAAGAGAGACATGAAGCCACCATGAAGAATCTTGAACGGCAAGTGGGACAATTGGCCAAACAAGCTGAACGACCAACCAATGTTCTCCCAAGTGATACAATCTCCAATCCAAAGGAAACATGAAAAGCCATAAAATGGGAGGAGTGCAAGGCAATCACAGTGGAAAGTGAGAAGACTGGAGGGAAAGAAGTCATCAATCAGGAAGAACACAACAGAGAAGTTCCACAAGAAGAGACAGAAGAGAGAAGAGAAAAGGATAGAAAGACCAAGAATGCAGAAAGCTCAAAGAGAGACAAGAACATCCTTAAGCCACAGCTACAAGAGAAGAAGGAAGGGGTGAAGCCATATATCCCCAAACTTCCATACCCTCAGAGGTTCAAAAAAGAGAATGAGGATAAGCAATACTCAAAGTTCCTGGACATATTCAAGACACTCAGCATCAATATTCCTTTCTTAGAAGCACTTGAACAGATGCCATTGTATGCCAAATTTATGAAGGAAATGCTGACAAAGAAAAAGTCTCTAAAAGAAGGACAAATTGTTGAGATGACAATGGAATGTAGTGCTATTCTCCAAAGAGAGTTGCCAGAGAAGAAAGATGACCCTGGGAGTTTTTATATACCTTGCACCATAGGAGACATAACAATTGAAAAGTCATTCTGTGACCTTGGTGCAAGCATAAACTTGATGCCTTTGTCTCTAATGAGGAAACTTCAAAATTGTGAGCTGAAATCCACACGAATACTCCTTCAAATGGCTGACAAATCCATCCAGCAAGCAGTTGGAGTTGTAGAGAATGTACTGGTACAAGTGGGGAAATTCCTTCTCCCAGCTGATTTTGTCATCCTGGATATGGAGGAGGACCCTAACACTCCCATCATTCTGGGGAGGCCTTTCCTAGCTACGGCCAGAGCATTGATAGATATTGAAAAAGGGGAATTATTGCTGAGAGTGCATGATGAGCACCTAGCATTCCATGTTTTTAAAACCCCACATGAGCCCACTCAAGAAGAAGAGTGTACGGAGGATAAGGCCAGAGATCAAAGTTTGAAGGAGGTAGTCAATGAGTTAGCTCCAAAACTTCCAAATCCATGCTTGAAAGAAGTAGAGATGGTGCAACAGACCCAAGAAATCAAGGAGGAACTAGATCCAAAACCTCCAGATGAGAAATTCAACATCTCAGATAAGGAACCACCAAGGCAGGGAGTATCTTTTGAGAAAGAAAAGAAGAAGAGGCCAAGAGGGTGGAGAAACAAGAAGATCCCTACTGAAGGCTTTTCACCAGGGGATAAAGTAGTGTTAAACACCCAACCAATGAAGGTGTCCCCACAATCATCTGAATACTACACTGTGAACCGGGTCCTTTCACTTGAACACCTAGAGATCATCAAAGAGGAGACCGGAAGAAAGTTCACAGTAAGAGGAGAAAAGCTGAGGCACTATGATTTTCAACCTCCATGATCAAAGAACAAGATGTCAAGCTAGTGACATTAAAAGAGCGCTTGTTGGGAGGCAACCCAACCTGAGGTAGTTTTCTTTTCATAGCTTTTTCAATAAAAATGTTGAATAATTAAGTATGTATTGCAAGGAGCTAAGTTTGGTGTTGCACACCAAAACAATTTAAGGGAGAATGAAGGATTCTAAGTTTGGTGTTCCACCAAAATCTCATTTAAAAGCATACTCTCACCTCTTGCATAATGATAGCTCCAAGCAATCAGACAAATTATTCAACCAGTTAATTGCTTCTTAGTTTGGTTCCATAACCTTTAGCAAGGCCAAAAGAATTCATAAATGTACAACCTGTTGCATTAGAGACAATGGCAAGGAATTAAGTTTAGTGTTCCCAAACCAAATTAAATCCAAAAGCCACACTCAATTCATGCATACTAACCAGTCACCTAAGGGCTTGAGAAGCAAGCAACTTTTGAGAATTGTGCAGGAAACTAACCACTATTTGAGGACATTATGCATCATAACTCAAAAGGGGCACAACAGAAGGAAGGATAAAAGAACTGCAAACCAATAGGTTGTACCTATACTTAACTCTTACTATTGAGAAATTCTTTGATTTATGTCTTGCTAAAGTGTTCATCTAGTACAAGTAGAATCATTTTTCTTTGCAATAAGTAAGCTAGTCCAAGTATGTGCTTGTGTGTTTACTTTCACTTAACTAACTGCATGCTTTGTCCCCTGCATCTTTAATTCAATAAAAGAAATGTTTGGAATGTGAAGTAAGATAGTTCTTTGTTAGCTAGAAGTACAATAATAGTAAGTGGTGGTATGTATGTGTGACTGTATGATAGCTCACTTTTAGTGAATAAAAGAACTAGACTGTCTCCTTTTAAGTAAAAAGTAGCTACTGTCTATGAATCTCAATCAAATAAAAGTCCTTGGTTGAAAAGAAAAACAAAAACAAAAAGAGAGAAGAAAAGCCAAAAATGGCAACAGAACAAAAGAAAAACAAAAAGAAACAAAGCTAGACACCAATAGCTTGAACCTTAGAATATATGCCTGTGGTGTCTTTGTACTAGGATCTGCTTGGATTATTAAGCTCTTTGGAGTGCATCAACACTTGGTGACTTGGGTTAACTAACCCGGGATCATCAGCTGAAAGTCCACTATCAAGAGCAACCTAACTACAAGGCATTTAGCAGCCCAAAGAGGTGCTGGGCATCAATGTTCTAAGAAGGAATGTGAGCCAAGTGTCTATAGTGAATAATGTGTCAAGTATAAAGAAAAGGAAATGAACTTGCTACACATGACACTCAAATAAAGCTCATGAACAAGATAATAGCCAAGGATAAAGGAATAATGAGAGGTCATAGCAGTATGTTACTTGAAGCTTGAAAGAGGCTTTCTAGGCTTAAGAGTCAATAAGAGGTGAGTGTGTACATATCCACATAAAACCCCATGAACTACCAATAACACTCTACTAGCATGAACATCCTCTTCCATTTCATTCTTTCTTCTCAATAAATCATTTCTTGCTTGGGGACAAGCAAGCTTTAAGTTTGGTGTTGTGATGACAAGTCATCTTAGCCTAGTTTCACTAGCCTTTTTCTTTAGTTTTCAATTGAATTATGAACTTTCTTGAGCCAAAAGCAAGCCAATTGGGTAGATTTTCATGTTTCCTTTGATTTAATCAACCATGTATGAATTCATGCCATTTCATGAGGTTTTATGCTATAAATGTCACATATTATGAAAGAATGAATATCTCATGATTTTGAGCATAGCTTTGATGTGTTTGGTTGATTGATGATAGGTGAAGAAAGCTTGGAGAAAGGTTGATGCAAGAAGGAATGGCTAGGAGGAATGACTTGAGTCTTGAATTAATTATGAACCAGGAAGCAAAAGCTGGAGCAAAAGTTAGCCCCTAACTTTTTGGCTAACTTTTGGGCAAAAGCTGGAGCAAAAGTTAGCCCCTAACTTTTTGGCTAACTTTTGGGCAAAAGTTGGAGCAAAACTTAGCCCCTAACTTTTTGGCTAACTTTTGGCATGAAAAACACTCCCTGGATGCATCAAAAGTTTGCGCCAACGTTAGCCCCTAACTTTTTGGCTAACGTTGGCGCTTGAAAAACTCCCTGGGCTAGCAAAAGTTTGCGCCAACGGTAGCCCCTAACTTTTTGGCTAACGTTGGTGCCATGAATAACTAAGGGGAGGCCAACGTTGGAGCAAAAGTTAGACCCCTAACTTTTGCCCCAACGTTGGTATCAGCAAAACAAGGGTGCTGATGTGAAAAGTTGGAGCAAAAGTTAGACCCTAACTTTTACTCCAACTTTTACTCAAGCTTTCATGATTCCAACCCAGTTCAATTCGGTTCTTCTCCAAACTCCAAGAGCAATCAACCAAGGCCTCTCTCAACCCAATTCCACCAAGAGCAAAGGCCCTGTGAGTATTTTGGTGGAAAAATGAATTTCTCCCAAAACACACAAATCTAACCGGCAAGTGTACCGGGTCGCATCAAGTAATAAAAACTCACGGGAGTGAGGTCGATCCCACAGGGATTGAAGGATTGAGCAATTTTAGCTTAGTGGTTAATTTAGTTAAGCGAATCAAGATTTGGTTGAGTGATTTGTGATTTGCAGAAATTAAATTGCATGGAAAGTAAAGAGAATGGGTAAATTGCATGAAGTTAAAGAGAGAAAGAAATTAAAGTGCTGAATCTTAAAGAACAAGAAATTAAATGGCAGAAACTTAGAATGCAAGAAATGTAAATTGCGGAATCTTAAAGTGCAAGAAATGTAAACGGCTGGAATTGTAAAGGGAATTGGGGATTTGATTTGCAGAATTTAAACAAGGAAAAGTAAATTGCATCAAACAGAAAAGTAAAAGAGTGTTTGGGTTGAATCGGATCTGAAGCAAAACAAGTAAATGAACATGAAAAGCAAAAACAGAATGTAAATTGGAATTTCAGATCTCAGGGGTCCAGAGACTAGAAAACCAGGTCTAGATCTCACTACCTTCCTTGATCCAACAAGAACAATTGCAAGGGAAAAGTAAATTGCAAAGAAAGTAGATGAAGAGCAATTAACAGAAATTAAATTCAATCAAGCAGTAAATAAAGCAGAGAGATCCAAGGATGAGATTGAAACAGAATTTCTTCAATTCTCCAACCCAAGATCCAAGACAATTGTAATTGAAATTGAAAGCAATAAAACTAAGAGGAAGAGAAGTGAATTCTCCTTCCCCAAGACTAGGAAATTAAAGATCACTCAATATCCAAAGCTCTCCGAAGACTATTATGAAAATTCAAAGGGAAAGCTCCCCGAAGAACTTGAATTCTATCCTATTTATACACTTTCTTCAAATGATCTTCAAGCCTTGAGTTGGGCCTTTGCTCTTGGTGGAATTGGGTTGAAAGAGGCCTTGGTTGATTGCTCTTGGAGTTTGGAGAAGAACCAAAGTGAACCAAATGAACCGGGTTGGAGTTTTGCAAAAGTTTGAGTAAAAGTTGGAGCAAAAGTTAGGGTCTAACTTTTGGTCCAACTTTTCATATCAACCCCCATATTTTGCTGATACCCACGTTGGTGCAAAAGTTAGGGGTCTAAATTTTGCTCCAACGTTGGCCTTCCTTAGTGCACTTATGGCGCCAACGTTAGCCCAAAAGTTAGGGGCTAACGTTGGCGCAAACTTTTGCTCCCCCTTTGTGTTTTTCATGTGCCAACGTTAGTCCAAAAGTTAGAGGCTAACGTTGGCGCAAACTTTTGGTGCCCAGGGAGTGTTTTTCTCATGCCAACGTTAGCCACAAAGTTTGGGGCTAATGTTGGCGCAAACTTTTGGTGCCCAGGGAGTAATTTTCATGTGCCAACGTTAGCCACAAAGTTAGGGGCTAACGTTGGCACAAACTTTTGATGCCCAGGGAGTAATTTTCATGTGCCAACGTTAGTCCAAAAGTTAGGGGCTAACGTTGGGGCTAACTTTTCAACCAAAAGTTTGTGCAAAAGTTTGAGGCTAACTTTTGGTTCAACTTTTTGCTTCCTGGTTCATTTTCACTTATTCCATTGTCCTCTCTTTACTCCTAGCCATTCCTTCTTGCTTCAACCTTTCTCCAAGCTTTCTTCCCCTATCATTAATCAACCAAACACATCAAAGCTATGCTCAAAATCATGAGATATTCATTCTTTCATAATATATGACAATTATAGCATAAAACCTCATGAAATAGCATGAATTCATACATGGTTGATTAAATCAAAGGAAACATGAAAATCTACCCAAATCAGCTTACTTGTAGCTTAAGAAAGTGCACAATTCAAGTGAAAACAAAAGAAAAAGACTAGTGAAACTAGGCTAAGATGACTTGTCATCACAACACCAAACTTAAAGCTTGCTTGTCCCCAAGCAAGAAATGAATTATGCTCATATGTTCTTTCACTTAAGACGGATTGAAGAACAACTTGTCAGGTCCTGTGAGTTAAGTGATCAAGTGTCAATGGGGTGAACTCTAAATCATATGCTCTTGCAAGGGCTTCAGTGCTCACTAGTCCTCACATATTGGGGGTCTTAGGTCTTAGGATTTTCATCCAAATGGTATCATGGAGATCTCTTTATATGTAGTCACCTTGAAGCAGCTTATAGTTTCTTTGCTTTGGCCTTGACTCTAAGTGTCATGTCTCAAAGCGGCTCTTTAGATAAGCTTTCAATCAATACTCCTAAACCAGTTGGTTTTAAGGTATTAGGTGTTAAAGCACCCCTAAGGATTTACTTGCTCAAGCCTCTTTCCTTGACACAACTCAACCACAAGCTTTTACTAGGCTAATGATGACAAGTCATCTTAGCCTATTTTAACTAGTCTTTTTCATTTGTTTTCAATAGGTTTTATGCACTTTCTTGAGCCATAAGCAAGCCAATTGGGTAGATTTTCATGTTTCCTTTGATTTAATCAACCATGTGTGAATTCATGCTATTTCATGTGGTTATATGCTATAATTATCACATATTATGAAAGAATGAATATCTCATGATTTTGAGCATAGCTTTGATGTGTTTGGTTGATTAATGATAGGTGAAGAAAGCTTGGAGAAAGGTTGAAGCAAGAAGGCATAGCTAGGAGTAAAGAGAAGACAATGGAATAAGTGAAATTGAACCAGCAAGCAAGAAGCTGGACCTAAAGTTAGCATCAAACTTTTGCACAAACTTTTGGTTGAAAAGTTAGCCCCAACGTTAGCCCCCTAACTTGGAGGCTAACGTTGGAACTTGAAAAATCTTCCCTGGGCTTCAAAAGTTTGCGCCAACGTTAACCCCTAACTTTGAGGCTAACGTTGGCACATGGATTTCTCCCCTGGGGACCAAAAGTTTGCGCCAACGTTAGCCCCCTAACTTTGAGGCTAACGTTGGCACATGAATTCCTCCCTGGCCATCCAACGTTTGCGCCAACGTTAGCCCCCTAACTTGGAGGCTAACGTTGGCACATGAATTACAATGGGGAAGGAGCAAAAGTTTGCGCCAACGTTAGCCCCCTAACTTGGTGGCTAACGTTGGCGCCACTAGCACACAAGGCATTGCCAACGTTAGGGTCAAAGTTAGACCCCTAACGTTGGCACCAACGTTCATACCAGCAAATTGTGCTGGCTGCTATGAAAAGTTGGAGCCAAAGTTAGACCCCTAACTTTGGCTCAAACTTTTGGTCCAACTTTTGCTAACCTCAAAACCGGTTCAATTGGTTCACTTCGGTTCTTCTCCAAACTTCAAGAGCAATCAACCAAGGCCTCTTTCAACCCAATTCCACCAAGAGCAAAGGCCCAACTCAAGGCTTGAAGATCATTGGAAGAAAGTGTATAAATAGGATAGAATTCAAGTTCTTCGCAGAGCTTTCTTTTGGAATTTTCATAATAGTTTTCGGAGAGCTTTTGTTATTTAGTGAACTTTAATTTCTTTGCTTTCATTGCTTTCAATTTCATTTTACACTTGTCTTGAATCTTGGATTGGAGAATTGAAGAAATTCTGTTTCAATCTCAATCTTGGATCTCTGTTTCTTTACTGCTAATTGAATTTCATTTCCAGTTAATTGCTCTTCATCTATTTTCCTTGCAATTTACAATTTCCTTGCAATTGTTCTTGTTGGATCTAGGAAGGCATTGAGATCTAGACTTGGTTTTCTAGTCTCTGGGACCTGAGATCTGAATTTCTCATTTCACTTCTCTGTTTACTGCCTTCTACGTTCATTTACTTTTCTGCTTCATATCCGGTTCAATCCCAATTAGCCTATTTTAACTATTCTTTTTCATTTGTTTTCAATATGTTTTATGCACTTTCTTGAGCCATAAGCAAGCCAATTGGGTAGATTTTCATGCTTCCTTTGATTTAATCAACCATGTGTGAATTCATGCTATTTCATGAGGTTTTATGCTATAATTATCACATATTATGAAAGAATGAATATCTCATGATTTTGAGCATAGCTTTGATGTGTTTGGTTGATTAATGATAGGTGAAGAAAGCTTGGAGAAAGGTTGAAGCAAGAAGGCATAGCTAGGAGTAAAGAGAAGACAATGGAATAAGTGAAATTGAACCAGGAAGCAAAAAGCTGGACCTAAAGTTAGCCTCAAACTTTTGCACAAACTTTTGGGTGAAAAGTTAGCCCCAACGTTAGCCCCCTAACTTTGAGGCTAACGTTGGCATGAAGAAAACCTCCCTGGGCACCAAAAGTTTGCGCCAACGTTAGCCCCCTAACTTGGTGGCTAACGTTGGCGCCACACACCACAACAGCTTGAAGGGGTATACTTCCAACAAGAATAACTTGAGCTACAGAGTTCCAAATGAGGTGATTCAAGAAGCATTGGAAAGTAGGAATCAAGAGCTTTCCAAGCATATATGGCACTGCATGGTGGACACTAAAATTGAGGGAGAAAACTGCCCCGCAATGTGCATAAATGAACATGGTGGCAACCTGCAGTGAGGCCACTTGACCTCTGCACCTTCGATGTAGTATAACTCGAGCTGTAGAGCCCCAATTGATGTGCTTCCAAAGGCATTGGAAAGTAGACATCTAGGGCTTTCCAACAATGTATAATTGTATGGGGTGGACAATACGTTTGAGCCTCTAGAACTGACGTTTTCGCCAATGTTTGAGGCAAACGTTACCTCAAACGCTGCACACCAAAGCCAGCGACCATGCCCTCTTCAAATGATCATAACTTGAGTTGTAGATGTCCAATTGAAGTGATTCCAAGTGGGTTAGAAAGCTGACATTCAGAGCTTTCGAACCATATATAATAGTTTATATTGGGCATAAAATTGGCAACATGACAAGAGGACAAAGTTGGCGCCATAAATGTGCATAAGGGAGGCCAACGTTGGAGCAAAAGTTAGACCCCTAACTTTTGCCCCAACGTGGATAGCAGCAAATTTTGTGGGCTGATATGAAAAGTTAGACCAAAAGTTAGACCCCTAACTTTTGCTCTAACTTTTGCACCAACTTTTGCAAACTCAACCCGGTTCAATTCGGTTCCTCTTCAAACACCAAGAGCAATCAACCAAGGCCTTTATCAACCCAATTCCATCAAAAGCAAGGGCCCAAATGATCATCACTCAAAGGCACAAGAAATAGATAAAATAGGAATTTCATTTAATTGTAATTTGTTTTTAATTTTATTTTCAGTTCCATTTTGTAAAGCCTATATAAGGCATCATTTTCATATTTGTGTGGAGGCTGGCTGCATGAGGGAGCATTAGGATTTGAGAGCTCTCTCTTAGTTTTCAATTTTGTTTTGAATCTTGGGTTGAGAATTGAAGAAATTCTGTTTCAATCTCACCTTGAAAATTTTCTTGTTTACTTTCTCTGCACAATTGAATTTCCATTCCTGTTCACTACTTCACCTTCTCTTGGCTTCTGCAATTTACTTTTCTTTAATTTCTCTTGCAATTGTTCTAAGCTTTGATTTACTGCTTTCATTTAATTTCCCTGCACCCAATCCCCTTTACTTTCATGCAATTTACATTTCTTGCTCTTTAAGTTTCAATGCAATTTACTTTCTGCACTTTAATTTTCCTTGTCATTTACATTCTGTTGGCTTCAATGGTCACTCAAATCACTCAATGTTAGCTTGACTAAACTAATCACCCACTAAAATTGCTTGATCCATCAATCCCTGTGGGATCGACCTCACTCCCGTGAGTTATTATTACTTGATGCGACCCGGTGCACTTGCCGGTTAGATTTGGGTGTTTTGGGAGAAATTTATTTTTCACCAAAATATCTCATCAAGTTTTTGGCGCCGTTGCCGGGGATTGATTAGATCAACAATGATTATGTGGGTGAGAAGTCTAGATCAAGCATTTTCTTTATTTTTGTTTTCTGTTTCAAAGTGAAACCAAGGTGTTTGAGTTTTTGCCTCACTAAGAAATTCTCATCTCTGATATGAGTAATTTCAATTTTCCTTGGTTGTGTGTTTTACAAAACTCAAATGGAGTTCAACTCATCTTATGATCAAACAAATTCTATGGGATATCAACCACCATCACCAATCTCTAATAATGGCTGGGGATATCACCAAGAAACTTCAAATTCTGGGCACTCCAATTCATGGAGCTATGCTTCAGAACCACAAGATGAGAAAGAAAATCACATGGGATATTTCTCTCCACCACAAAATAATGCAAGTCATGATTCTAATGGTGGCTGGGAAGGGAATTCTAGTGCTCCATATGATATTCATCCAGAGATATCATCACTTGACCATACTTCAACCGAAAGCCCCTTTCAAAACTCACCACCCACACAAACTTCCATGAACCACTCATGGTTTTCAGAATTTGAGTCTAGGTTCAACAGAATGGCGGAGGAATATCAACAATCCCGGAGGGAACTAGAAATCCTTTCTCAGGAGACAGATAAGCAATTGGAGGACACAGATAAATGCTTAGAACTACTAAGCAAGGAAAATGAAGACCAATTGATGGATGTGAAGGATAAAGTGGAAGAGCAAGATAAGGAGGCCACTGCATCAAGTGAACTTTCAATGAAGAATGAGGTGGTTGAACCTGAAACTGCACTTGAGATGACAAGAGAACATGAAGACTCACAACTTTCACAAACCTCCCCCATGATAGAGCTATTAAAACAAATGTTGGGTGTAAAAGAGGAAGTGGAGGAGCAAGAAAGTGAAGAAGTCATTCCAAACTCAAGTGAGGCAGAGAAGTACATAAAGGAGGAGTTCATAGAACCACAAATACAAAAGGCTCTGGATGAATGCAAAACTCCAATAATCACACAGCAACCAAGACTTGGATTCAAAGAAGTGAAGGAAACTAACAAAAGCACCAATCCTGTCCCTAATCCAGTAAGCAAGATCAATCAAGCCATTTGCAAAAGGAAGCTTGCTGAGGAAAAGCCAAGGCAAGGGACAGTAGCTGAAACTTCTCCTCCTTTGAAGTCATTTCTCTTAACAAATTGGAAGAAGAGGAAGAAAGTAAAGAACAGGTAGACAGTAGGTACATTTCTTCTCCTTGCTTTGTTTAAATTTCAATAAATTGGCATATGATCACATTATAAGTTTGGTGTTGCCCTGCAACAAACTGTTTTCCATCTTCATGGATGATTGCATCAATTTTACATGAAAGTGACACACCAAGATTCTAAGTTTGGTGTGCCACCTATTTTTCTATGCAAATCAATCCAGCAACATCACTTGTCTGTATAATCATATTGCCTTTTACAGTGTTATTTTTCTTCTTAGTTGGATAATTTTTGTTTTCTCTTTGTTTCATTTATTTACTTGTTTTTAATGCTTTCCTTCATTAACTGTTTTTGTTAATACATCACCAAGACATCCTTATTCATAACAGACTCTTCATTTGGTGATTGTATTTAACATATAACAGTTTCTTTTGTTTAGTTTTAGTTCAAATAAATTGACATATGGTTGCATTCTAAGTTTGGTGTTGCTATGCAACAAAATTTAGTTCCAATTCTTACAAGATACTTGCATTAATTCCAAGTGAAAGTGTCACACTAAGTTTGGTGTGCCACTTATCTTCTATGCAAAGTATTATGCTCACCTTCTTAAGTATGCAATCACAATGTCTCTGTCTCTTGTGCCTTGATTATTATCTTTAATTTTGCTTGCTTGAAACACATGTACTACTAACATTCCTTGTGTAAGACATTCATGATCCATCTTAGCCCCATAGCCACGGTTCTAATCGTTGCTTGAGGATGAGCAAGCATTCTGAGTTTGGTATGGGAAGGAAGAGAATGGGAGGAAAATGACAACAATAGAGAAGATGAACTACAAGGTTGTAAAGTTCCTTTTCCTCTCATTTGTTTCAAGCACCATAAACTGCATGATTGTCTGTACCTTCTCTGTATGCATGTGTGTATGAAAAGGCATAGTTTGATTTCTAAATTGCAACATGGTGCTATGTCATTATGATTACCAACTTGAGTTTTGTGAATTCAAAAGCAACAAAGTATCATGATCATAAACAAACAAGGCATTAAAGAAGATTTTAGCATGTGCATAAAAGTATTGGGAAGCTAGTATGTTTGATTGTTGCTTAATTGCATTAGATTTTATTTAATTGAAGTTTTCATCTAGCACGTTTTGTGAAATCTTTTAAAATCATGAAAACCTTGAAAGCAAATGCAAAATAAAGCAAGAAAAGAAAAAGGGAAAGAATGAGAAAGCTGAAGGCTCTGAGTACCAATTGCAATTTATTTGTTAAGTACTTGTGGTGTTTATGTATCAAGCCAAATGCTTGAAAACAAAACACTTAGAAGTCAAGGTTAGGCTCAAAGTGCAAAAGCACTCCCTCAAAGCTCAAGGCTCTGAGCATCAATGATTAGAGAGTCAAGAAAAGAAAAGAAAAAAAGAGCTTAATGAAGTCCTCTAATCAAATGCTTGTGGTGCTTATGTATCAAGTGGTAATACTTGAAAACAAAGCATTTAGAAGTCGTAGCTTTGTTATCAACTCATGGGGCAAAGCACCCAAAAGGAGAAGCTAATAAAAAAAAAAATCAAAAGCTTGTTTCAAGGAAGAAATATAAGAAAAAGATTTCATAAATTGAGCTAGATGGAAGCATCAATCATTTACATTTCTTTTGTGATTGTAGCATACTTAGAAAACTAGCTTACCATGAACATTGAGTTGCTATTCTTCTTGCCTTGGATTGTCAATCTTTATTGCATGATTCTTTTCTTGCTTGGGGACAAGCAAGCTTTAAGTTTGGTGTTGTGATGACAAGTCATCTTAGCCTATTTTAACTAGTCTTTTTCATTTGTTTTCAATAGGTTTTATGCACTTTCTTGAGCCATAAGCAAGCTGGTGCACGAATTATGAATTACACTTTTCACAACGCGTACCACTAACCAGCAAGTGCACTGGGTCGTCCAAGTAATACCTTACGTGAGTAAGGGTCGAATCCCACGGAGATTGTTGGTATGAAGCAAGCTATGGTCACCTTGTAAATCTCAGTCAGGCAGATATAAAGTGATAATGGTGTTTTCGAATATTATATAATAAAATAGGGATAGAGGTACTTATGTAATTCATTGGTAGGAATTTCAGATAAGCGAATGGAGATGCTTTTCGTTCCTCTGAACCTCTGCTTTCTTGCTATCTTCATCCAATCAGTCTTACTCCTTTCCATGGCTGGCTTTATGCAAGGGCATCACCGTTGTCAGTGGCTACATCCCCTCCTCTCAGTGAATAATATGCTCACACACCCTGTCACGGCACGGCTATTCATCTGTCGGTTCTCGATCATGCTGGAATAGGATTCACCCTCCTTTTGCGTCTATCACTAACGCCCAGCACTCGCGAGTTTGAAGCTCGTCACAGTCATTCGATCATTGAATCCTACTCAGAATACCACAGACAAGGTTTAGACCTTCCGGATTCTCTTGAATGCCGCCATCATTCTAGCTTACGCCACGAAGATTCCTGTTAGGAGATCTAAGAGATATTCATTCTAGCTTATTTCATGTAGAACGGAAGTGTTTGTCAGGCACGTGTTCATAGGGGAGATGGTGATGAGCGTCACACATAATCATCACCTTCATCACGTTCTTGGGTGCGAATGGATATCTTAGAAGCGAAATAAGATGAATTGAATAGAAAACAGTAGTACTTTGCATTAATCTTTGAGGAACAGCAGAGCTCCACACCTTAATCTATGGAGTGTAGAAACTCTACCGTATGAAAATACATAAGTGAAGGTCCAGGCATGGCCGAGATGGCCAGCCCCCTAAAACGTGATCAAAGGATCATAAGGTAATCCCCAGATGCCTAATACAATAGTAAGAGGTCCTATTTATAATAAACTAGCTACTAGGGTTTACATGAGTAAGTATTTGATGTATAAATCCACTTCCGGGGCCCACTTGGTGTGTGTTTGGGCTGAGCTTAAGTGTTGCACGTGCAGAGGCCATTTGTGGAGTTGAACGCCAGTTTTTGTGCCAGTTTGGGCGTTCAACTCTGGTTTTGGATCCTTTTCTGGCGCTGGACGCCAGATTTGGGTAGAAAGCTGGCGTTGAACGCCAGTTTACGTCGTCAATTCTTGGCCAAAGTATGGACTATTATATATTGCTGGAAAGCCCTGGATGTCTACTTTTCAACGCAATTGGAAGCGTGCCATTTCGAGTTCTGTAGCTCCAGAAAATCCACTTTGAGTGCAGGGAGGTCAGAATCCAACAGCATCAGCAGTCCTTTTTCAACCTCTGAATCTGATTTCTGCTCAAGTCCCTCAATTTCAGCCAGAAAATACCTGAAATCACAGAAAAACACACAAACTCATAGTAAAGTCCAGAAATGTGAATTTAACACAAAATCTATTAAAAACATCCCTAAAAGTAACTAGATCCTACTAAAAACATACTAAAAACAATGCCAAAAAGCGTATAAATTATCCGCTCATCACAAGCCAATTGGGTAGATTTTCATGTTTCCTTTGATTTAATCAACCATGTGTGAATTCATGCTATTTCATGAGGTTTTATGCTATAATTATCACATATTATGAAAGAATGAATATCTCATGATTTTGAGCATAGCTTTGATGTGTTTGGTTGATTAATGATAGGTGAAGAAAGCTTGGAGAAAGGTTGAAGCAAGAAGGCATAGCTAGGAGTAAAGAGAAGACAATGGAATAAGTGAAATTGAACCAGGAAGCAAAAAGCTGGACCTAAAGTTAGCCTCAAACTTTTGCACAAACTTTTGGGTGAAAAGTTAGCCCCAACGTTAGCCCCCTAACTTTGAGGCTAACGTTGGCATGAAGAAAACCTCCCTGGGCACCAAAAGTTTGCGCCAACGTTAGCTCCCTAACTTTGAGGCTAACGTTGGCATGAAGAAAACCTCCCTGGGCACCAAAATTTTGCGCCAACGTTAGCCCCCTAACTTGGTGGCTAACGTTGGCACATGAAAATCACAAGGGGAGGAGCAAAAGTTTGCGCCAACGTTAGCCCCCTAACTTGGTGGCTAACGTTGGCGCCACACACCACAACAGCTTGAAGGGGTATACTTCCAACAAGAATAACTTGAGCTACAGAGCTCCAAATGAGGTGATTCAAGAAGCATTGGAAAGTAGGAATCAAAAGCTTTCCAAGCATATATGGCACTGCATGGTGGACACTAAAATTGAGGGAGAAAACTGCCCCGCAATGTGCATAAATGAACATGGTGGCAACCTGCAGTGAGGCCACTTGACCTCTGCACCTTCGATGGAGTATAACTCGAGCTGTAGAGCCCCAATTGATGTGCTTCAAAAAGCATTGGAAAGTAGACATCCAGGGCTTTCCAACAATGTATAATAGTATGGGGTGGACAATACGTTTGAGCCTCCAGAACTGACGTTTTCGCCAACGTTTGAGGCAAACGTTACCTCAAACGCTGCACACCAAAGCCAGCGACCATGCCCTCTTCAAATGATCATAACTTGAGTTGTAGATGTCCAATTGAAGTGATTCCAAGTGGGTTCGAAAGCTGACATTCAGAGCTTTCCAACCATATATGATAGTCTATATTGGGCATAAAATTGGCAACATGACAAGAGGACAAAGTTGGCGCCATAAATGTGCATAAGGGAGGCCAACGTTGGAGCAAAAGTTAGACCCCTAACTTTTGCCCCAACGTGGATAGCAGCAAATTTTGTGGGCTGATATGAAAAGTTAGACCAAAAGTTAGACCCCTAACTTTTGCTCTAACTTTTGCACCAACTTTTGCAAACTCAACCCGGTTCAATTCGGTTCCTCTTCAAACTCCAAGAGCAATCAACCAAGGCCTTTATCAACCCAATTCCATCAAGAGCAAGGGCCCAAATGATCATCACTCAAAGGCACAAGAAATAGATAAAATAGGAATTTCATTTAATTGTAATTTGTTTTTAATTTCATTTTCAGTTCCATTTTGTAAAGCCTATATAAGGCATCATTTTCATATTTGTGTGGAGGCTGGCTCCACGAGGGAGCATTAGGATTTGAGAGCTCTCTCTTAGTTTTCAATTTTGTTTTGAATCTTGGGTTGAGAATTGAAGAAATTCTGTTTCAATCTCACCTTGAAAATTTTCTTGTTTACTTTCTCTGCACAATTGAATTTCCATTCCTGTTCACTACTTCACCTTCTCTTGGCTTCTGCAATTTACTTTTCTTTAATTTCTCTTGCAATTGTTCTAAGCTTTGATTTACTGCTTTCATTTAATTTCCCTGCACCCAATCCCCTTTACTTTCATGCAATTTACATTTCTTGCTCTTTAAGTTTCAATGCAATTTACTTTCTGCACTTTAATTTTCCTTGTCATTTACATTCTGTTGGCTTCAATGGTCACTCAAATCACTCAATGTTAGCTTGACTAAACTAATCACCCACTAAAATTGCTTGATCCATCAATCCCTGTGGGATCGACCTCACTCCCGTGAGTTATTATTACTTGATGCGACCCGGTGCACTTGCCGGTTAGATTTGGGTGTTTTGGGAGAAATTTATTTTTCACCAAAATACTCATCAGCTAACAACTCTTTGAGTCATTGTTTCTTCTTTCTTTTCTGCCTAGTAATTGATGCTCAGAGCCTTGGGCCATGTTCTTTTTGCTTTTGTATTTTCTTTATTTTCTTTTGTTTTGTTTGCTGCTTCTTGGCTCAATAAATTTTTGAGAATCTCTACAATACTTCTTTGAACTTCATGTCCTGCCTATGAGCTCCCATGCAAGTTTTCACAAGCATGCAACCTCAATACATAATCACACAACTAGAACCACCACTTCTCCTAATCTTTTGCTTTCTTCAAAATTGTTTAATTCCTCAATCCTTCTTTTCAAAGAACTTTCATGTGATGCATTTTTGAACATTGAGTGCAAACAAGTTTTGAAGAGAAAAATGTTGTGAATAATCAAGCATCTTGCTTATTGAATTACAGAAAAACTATGCTATGCAGACAGATAATCAGGGAAACAAAACCACTTCTCAATCATAGCAGTGTTTGATGTAAGATAATCACTTAACAATACAACCTTTTGGAGTTTACTTGCTCTACTCCTCATCATCATCATCACTGATCCACACATTCCTCTTTCGTCTCTTTGGTTGATGATGCTTAATCCTTCCAAAAGCTTGTATGACACTCTGCAATGATATTGAAAGTTGCTTGTTCTCCAAGCACTTGAAAAATGGTTAGCATGCATGATTTATTTATGGGCTTTTGAACTTACTTTGGTGTGGGAACACCAAACTTAGTACCTTGCCAATGGTTAACCATGTGTGATAATTTCTTTTTTCTTTTTCAAAAGTGATAGAACTGAAAACTAAGAAAAACAGTAAAATGGCTAACTAGTTCATCCAGTATGCTTGAAGCCTACATTATGCAGAAAGTGAGAATGTGTGTTACAATGGGGTTTTGGTGGATACCAAACTTAGAATCCTTCATTCTCCTTTATATTGTTTTAGTGTGTACACCAAACTTAGCTTCTTGCAATCTAGATAAAACTAATTAACCTTTTTATTGAAATAGATATGAAAAGATAGTTACCTCCGGTTGGGTTGCCTCCCAACAAGCGCTCTTTTATTGTCACTAGCTTGACATCCTCTGTGCTTGCTCAGCTCAAATTCTGAGCTTCCTTCTCCTTGTCCCATTGTCCTTCTAAGTGAGGCTTTGCTTTTTTCTCACTCGTTTCTGTGAGGTTTTTGGCTAATTGTTCCATTTGCTTCCCAATTCCCCCGAGTAAGTTCTCATGGTGTTTGTTCATCATCACTTGATGTGTCATCATTCTCTCTACTACGCTCTCTAGATTGGTGATCCTTTGAGAATTCTGTGAGATTGTGTGGTGATGTTGTTGCAGGTTTGGGAAGTGGTTGTTGTAGTTGAAGTTCCTTGGTTCCTGATGTTGAGGTTCCCTCATTCTTAGATAAGAATGTGGCTTCCATGGTGGGAACTGTGCATTCACTGTAGAGGAATGGAGAAAATCAAGTTGTCTAGCCATTGACTCCAATTGTTGCTGAGTTTGCTGATGTAGCTGTTTGCTTTGATTCATTACTGCCTTCATTCCTTCAAGATTCATCATATCTTTCTCTGAAGTTGCATTCTGTGGTGTCTCAAAGGAGTGTTGGTTGTTGGTTCTCTTGTCATTGAACCTTGCAGTTCCTTGACCAGTTGCTGTTGCTTCGAGTAAGTCATCTGAGAAGTGATCCACCGCTCTTCTCGTTTCTGGGGTTAATCCTTCGTAGAATGCTTGAAAAGCCACTTTGTCATTTGCTTTCTTGTATCTTTCCCATGCTTTGAGCAATGGTTCTTCCTCTCCTTGCATGAATGGATGTGTTCCCTCTTTCATCTTGATGTTTTGTTGGGATGTAGAGAATTTGGCTAGAAATTTGGCAACCAAACCATCCCAACTAGTGATACTTCCTTGGGGAAGAGTTTCAAGCCATTGTGCTGCCTCATCCTTTAGTGAGAAAGGGAATAGCAAGAGCTTATAGACATCATTATTGACAACATCACAGATCCTCAGAAAAATAGATAGATGCTGTTCAGGATCCTCCAATGGATTTCCACCATAGGAACAATTGTTCTCTATTAGTGTAATGATTTGCGGCTTCATGTTGGCATGTTCTTCTTTCTCAGAAACTTCATTTTCAATGATATCCTTCCCTCTGGCTGCTCTTTTTTCCTGCGACATAAAAATCAACAACGGAACACACAGTGATACTCTTGAAAATTGAGTGTAGTCAGTTGAGACAAAACTTCAAACAGTTAGTGGGTTAGTCAAAAATTAAAGAAAAAATGCTTGATCTAGATCACCACCTCACTTAATCATTGTCAATCTAATCAATCCCCGGCAACGGCGCCAAAAACTTGATGAGTATTTTGGTGGAAAAATGAATTTCTCCCAAAACACACAAATCTAACCGGCAAGTGTACCGGGTCGCATCAAGTAATAAAAACTCACGGGAGTTAGGTCGATCCCACAGGGATTGAAGGATTGAGCAATTTTAGCTTAGTGGTTAATTTAGTCAAGCGAATCAAGATTTGGTTGAGTGATTTGTGATTTGCAGAAATTAAATTGCATGGAAAGTAAAGGGAATGGGTAAATTGCATGAAGTTAAAGAGAGCAAGAAATTAAAGTGCTGAATCTTAAAGAACAAGAAATTAAATGGCAGAAACTTAGAATGCAAGAAATGTAAATTGCGGAATCTTAAATTGCAAGAAATGTAAACGGCTGGAATTGTAAAGGGAATTGGGGATTTGATTTGCAGAATTTAAACAAGGAAAAGTAAATTGCATCAAACAGAAAAGTAAAAGAGTGTTTGGGTTGAATCGGATCTGAAGCAAAACAAGTAAATGAACATGAAAAGCAAAAACAGAATGTAAATTGGAATTTCAGATCTCAGGGGTCCAGAGACTAGAAAACCAGGTCTAGATCTCACTACCTTCCTTGATCCAACAAGAACAATTGCAAGGGAAAAGTAAATTGCAAAGAAAGTAGATGAAGAGCAATTAACAGAAATTAAATTCAATCAAGCAGTAAATAAAGCAGAGAGATCCAAGGATGAGATTGAAACAGAATTTCTTCAATTCTCCAACCCAAGATCCAAGACAATTGTAATTGAAATTGAAAGCAATAAAACTAAGAGGAAGAGAAGTGAATTCTCCTTCCCCAAGACTAAGAAATTAAAGATCACTCAATATCCAAAGCTCTCCGAAGACTATTATGAAAATTCAAAGGGAAAGCTCCCCGAAGAACTTGAATTCTATCCTATTTATACACTTTCTTCAAATGATCTTCAAGCCTTGAGTTGGGCCTTTGCTCTTGGTGGAATTGGGTTGAAAGAGGCCTTGGTTGATTGCTCTTGGAGTTTGGAGAAGAACCAAAGTGAACCAAATGAACCAGGTTGGAGTTTTGCAAAAGTTTGAGTAAAAGTTGGAGCAAAAGTTAGGGTCTAACTTTTGGTCCAACTTTTCATATCAGCCCCCATATTTTGCTGATACCCACGTTGGTGCAAAAGTTAGGGGTCTAACTTTTGCTCCAACGTTGGCCTTCCTTAGTGCACTTATGGCGCCAACGTTAGCCCAAAAGTTAGGGGCTAACGTTGGCGCAAACTTTTGCTCCCCCTTTGTGTTTTTCATGTGCCAACGTTAGCCCAAAAGTTAGAGGCTAACATTGGCGCAAACTTTTGGTGCCCAGGGAGTGTTTTTCTCATGCCAACGTTAGCCACAAAGTTAGGGGCTAACGTTGGCGCAAACTTTTGGTGCCCAGGGAGTAATTTTCATGTGCCAACGTTAGCCACAAAGTTAGGGGCTAACGTTGGCGCAAACTTTTGATGCCCAGGGAGTAATTTTCATGTGCCAACGTTAGCCCAAAAGTTACGGGCTAACGTTGGGGCTAACTTTTCACCCAAAAGTTTGTGCAAAAGTTTGAGGCTAACTTTTGGTTCAACTTTTTGCTTCCTGGTTCATTTTCACTTATTCCATTGTCCTCTCTTTACTCCTAGCCATTCCTTCTTGCTTCAACCTTTCTCCAAGCTTTCTTCCCCTATCATTAATCAACCAAACACATCAAAGCTATGCTCAAAATCATGAGATATTCATTCTTTCATAATATATGACAATTATAGCATAAAACCTCATGAAATAGCATGAATTCATACATGGTTGATTAAATCAAAGGAAACATGAAAATCTACCCAAATCAACTTACTTGTAGCTTAAGAAAGTGCACAATTCAAGTGAAAACAAAAGAAAAAGACTAGTGAAACTAGGCTAAGATGACTTGTCATCAGGCCCAATTGAAGGCTTGAAGACCATTTGAAGAAAGTGTATAAATAGATTAGAATTTAAGTTTTATGGGAGCTTCCCTTTGAGTTTTCAGAGAGCTTTTCTTTTCTGGTTTGATTGAGAGCTCACTTTTACATTTCTTAGCATTGTTGTTTTAATTCAAGAGAATTTGGGACGAGAATTGATCTCTCTTCTTCCTTGTTCATGCCCAGCACTCTTTACTTTTCTTGTCTTGGATTTTGGGTGGAGAATTGAAGAAATTCTGTTTCAATCTCACCTTGGAATCTTGTTTAATTTTCTGCTTAATTGAATTTCAGTTTCGGTTAATTGTGCTTCATCTACTTTCTTTGCAATTTACAATTTCCTTTGCAATTGTTCTTGTTGGATCTAGGAAGGCATTGAGATCTATACTTGGTTTTCTAGTCTCTTGGGTCCTGAGATCCGGATTTCCCATTCCCTGTTTACTGTTTTCATGCTCATTTACAATTCTGTTTCTAGATCTGATTCAATCCAAGTGTTCTTCTATTCCTCTGCTTGTTGAATTCTAATTTCCCTTGTTTAATTCCTGCAAATCCAACTCCCAATTCCCTTTACAATTCAAGCCATTTACATTTCCTGCACTTTAAGATTCTGCAATTTACATTTCTTGCGTTCTAAGTTTCTGCCATTTAATTTCTTGTTCTTTAAGATTCATCACTTTAAATTTCAACTCTCTTTAATTTCATGCCAATTGCCCATTCCCTTTACTTTCTATGCAATTTAAATTCTGCAAATCACAAATTTCTCAACCAAATCTTGATTCGCTTGACTAAATCAACCACCAAACTAAAATTGCTCAATCCTTCAATCCCTGTGGGATCGACCTCACTCCCGTGAGTTATTATTACTTGATGCGACCCGGTGCACTTGCCGGTTAGATTTGGGTGTCTTGGAGAAATTTGTTTCTCCGCGAAAATATCCCATCAGAGTATAGTTACTAAACCAAGCAATCAACCTTTCTTACAAACGTTTTGGTTGTCACAAGTAACAAACCCCTTTAAAATTGATAACCGAGTATTTAAACCTCGGGTCGTCTTCTCAAGGAATTGCTGGGAAGTATGTTCTTATTATTGGTTATGAGTTTGTAAATTGGGGTTTTGGAGTTTGGGCAATGAGCACAGGTATATTTATAAATTAAAGCAGTAAAAATAAATAAGAGATTTTATGTAATTAAATAAAAAGCCTTGATTAAGAGAGATTAACCGAAAGTTCTATCCTTATTGGATTTTTCTCAAGATTAATTAACAATTGGAGGTTACTTCTACTTAGTTATCCTTTACCAAGTAAAGTAAAAGAAAGTCAAGTAAGTTGGAAGTCTACTTCTATTCACGAGTTCTAATCCTCTCCCTTGGGAATGATTGGTGTTAGTGACTAGAGAGCCAGCCAACGATAAACCCAATTACAATTTAACTCTTGAGTAATTCAACTCAAGGGTCTCCGAATATTAATCAACTCTAAAATCAAGTTAGGATCCAACTTAGAACATTAATTAATAACAAACAATAGAAGAAGTGATAAATCTGAAATACCTCAATTATATTAAATAAAATATTCAAATCTTAACATGGAAAAGTTCATAAGCCAATTAGGCAACATAACTAATAAAAGCATTAAAGTATCTGAAAATAAGAGATAAATATAAAGTAAAAGAAATATTGAACCTGATGAAGAGTTGAATCCTAAATCCTTTAAGAGGAATCCTAATCCTAAAACCTAAGAGAGAGGAGAGAACCTCTCTCTCTAAAAACTACATCTAAATTATGAAAAGTGAATTATGAAAAGCATGATTATGAATGAATGCATTCCCCTACTTTATAGCCTCTAATCTGTGTTTTCTGTGCCGAGAACTGGGTCAGAAACAGCCCAGAATTCGCTGGTTGCGAATTCATACACGCTGATTTTTCGTCACTGCGACGCGTCCATGTGGAGCGTACATTCGCGTCACCTATCATCAGAGAAACTATGGAATATTATATATTAAATCGAAGCCCCAGACGTTAGCTTTCCAACACAACTAGAACCGCATCATTTGGACCTCTGTAGCTAATGTTATAGCTGTTTAAGTGCGAAGAGGTCAGGCTGGACAGCTTAGCAATTTCTCCAACTTCTTGTATTCCTTCCACTTTTGCATGCTTCCTTTCCATCCTCTGAGCCATTCCTGCCCTGTAATCTCTGAAATCACTTAACACACATATCAAGGCATCTAATGGTAATAAGAGAGGATTAAACATAGGGAACTTAAGGCCAAAGAAGCATGTTTTCAATCAAAGCACATAATTAGGAAGGCAAATGTAAAACCATGCAAATAGTATGAATAAGTGGGTAAAGAGTTGATAAAAACCAGTCAATTGAGCACAAGATAAACCATAAAATGGTGGTTTATCAACCAACCAGCTGAAATAAGAATGCAAAGCAATCCAATTAAGGAGTGAAAAGACCTTGGTGAATAATAAAGAAACCAGCAAGAGGCCAGTTGAGAATGATGAGGCCAACAGTAAGGATGAAGCTATACTCAACAAGAAGGACCAAGAGTAGCTTAAAGAGAAAGATGAGCAGCTACAAGCTTCAAAGGAAAGGGAAACAAGTAATGGAAGAATCATCACAAGAATAGAGGCAGGTGGTGAAGGCTTTCACACCTCCTCTGCCATATCCTCAAAGGTTCAACAAGGAGATCAAGGATCAACACTTTCCCAGGTTCCTTGAAGTCTTCAAGAAGGTGAAAATCAATATTCCACTTGCTGAAGCATTAGAGCAGATGCCTCTATATGCAAAGTTCTTGAAAGAGCTCATTAACAAAAAGAGAAGATGGCATGAGAAGGAAACCATCATCCTAACACAAGAGTGCAGTGCTATAATTTAAAGAGGTCTCCCACCAAAACTAAAAGACCCTGGAAGCTTCTTCTTGCCTTGTACCATTGGTAATATAACCATTGATAAGGCACTGTGCGATTTAAGAGCCAGCATCAATCTAATGCCCTATCCTATGATGAGAAGGCTATGTATAGAGGAAGTAAAGCCTACACAGATGTCGTTGGAGCTTGTGGATAAGTCACTAGTACTTCCCAAATGAGTGATTAAAAAATCTCCTGGTTCGAGTAGAGAAATTCATATTCCCAGCAGATTTTGTGATCCTGGACCTAGGAGAAGAAGGGAGTGACTCTATTATCTTGGGAAGACCGTTCATGGCCACAGCAAGGGCCATCATAGATGTTGAATAAGGAGAACTGACCCTAAGGGTACATGATGAGAGCATTACTCTGAATGTCTTTCCAGAAACACAGCATACTAATGAAAAGGAAGATTGCATGAAGGATGACAGAGAAGACTTGCATTGGAAGGAAGAATCCAACGAGATACTCATTAGTTCTCTTCCAAAGCAAGAGACAAGCAGCAAAGCAGGACAAAAGGAGAATGAGACTGTATAGAATGAGGAGAGAAAGCAAGAAGAAAGTGAGGTGTTGGCCACTAAGAAGACAGATCCCAAAATATAGCCCACTGTCAAAGCAGAAGGATCACCAAAAAAGGGAGAGAAAAGCAAGAAAAAGGCTCCAAAATGGTGGAAAAACAAAAAAATCCCAACTGAAGGATTTTCAAAGGGAGATACAGTGCAGCTAATTTACCAACAGTTGGGGACAAATCAACAGACTGATGATTACTACACCATCAACAAGGTACTCTCATGGGAGCATGTAGAGATTGACCATCAACGTACAGGAAGAAACCTCACAGTGAGAGGAGACAAATTGAGGCACCATAATCATCAACCACCCTAATAAGGGACCAATGTCAAGCTAGTGACAATAAAAGAGCACTCCATGGGAGGCAGTCCATGATTTAATGTTCTTACTGTTATTTTTGTTTCAATAATCACTGGTTTTTCTAGCATAAATTTGAGATCTCATGAGTAGAATTTGATAATTGCACATATCATTTTTGAGCATATGCTTGACTCCTAAGTTTGGTGTGCCTAAAGGCACTTTAAAATAGCTTTTCAAGAATGATTGATCATATAACCATCTTAGGATGTATACTCATTCATTTTGTTGAAGTATATAGCCAAACATTAAGTTTGGTGTCTACATATGCAGTGAATTTCAGAAAAATCATTTTTGCTCAAAGGATCAAATTTATGAATAGATGAACCATACATTGCTTCATATTTTTTGAGTTTATGGTATTATGGTAGAAAATAAAATGTTCCTTATAATGAATGTACCAATTAGGGCAAATACTCTTTGAGTTTTATATGGATCCTTTAGCAGAGAACATGTTTGGTGTCCACCAAATTCTGTCCAAAATCTAAGGAGCATAATTGTTTATTGATAAATAAGGAACATGTAGAATTTTGTTTTTCTTTATTGCTTGGCACTACACCACCGTACTTCAAACCTTAAGCTTACCATTGCCTTGATTTAATTGTATATGTACAAGGGAGATTGAGAAGAAGACAAAAGGGAGCATGCACGGTTGTCACAAGATGAAAAGAGAGTCACATGTGCCTAGGAAATGGTGCTTTCTTGGAGACAAAATCTGCATGCTTGAATACCTTGGATGCCGAACCACATGCACCCAATGGGGGAGCAATCCTTGTCCTCCTTCATCTTTGCATGCAAGCCGTCCATGCTATAAGCTTTCTACAATGCTTGACTCAATCTACACCCTTCATTTTTGCTTAACCGAACCCCCTCCCCCCCCCTTGTGGTTTTGTTTCAATGATTCATGCCTTGGCTATACATTGGCAGCAGCACTTCCTAGCTCACATATCCCCTCTCTACTCATACAAGACTTTTGCACCTAGTTGCCTTTGTTTCATTTACACCTTCCTCTCAAACATGTTACAGCAAACCCTCTTCAACCAAAAGACAACACATAATACCCAACATCGTCCCCTCTCCATCTTAAAGCCGTACCTTAAGCAGGGCTCATTCTCTTTCTTTTCCCACCTTCTATCCAAATTCAAGGCTTCATCAAGTTTCAAAAGAAGGAAGGGAAAAGAACCAGCTGTAGCCGAACCATCAAATTATCATACAAGGAAATTTAAATCTCAGTTTTATGAATCAAGGTATCATAGGGTCATGGAATCGAAGCACATCATTCCAGAGATGGGCTTTAGACTTCATGATGGAGAGTATCCTATCATGAGGAGAATCACCGCAGAGGGGAGATGGAAACTTTTGTGTGAGCCTCTCACAGACATCAGTACAGTCATGATTAGGGAATTCTATGCAAATGCTATGAAGACAGGCAAGGACAGCCCTCCTTATAAGAGCTATGTCAGGGGTGTTGAGGTGGATTTTAGCCCACCACCATTATGAGAGTCCTACAGTTGAGAGTAATAACCTATGGAGAACTTAGCTTTGAGGAAAGACTACAGGGTGAGAATGACCCTGATGAGATATTACATGGGTTATGCTTTGAAGGAAGAGACTGGAAAAGGGACTTAGAGGGAGTTCCAAGCCACTTGAAAAGAATAGATCTCATACCTGAAGCCAAAGGGTGGTATGAGATAGTGAGGAGATCTATACTCCCTACTGTGAATACCTCATGAGTCACAATCGAGAGAGCCATCTTGACGTATTGCATCTTGAGGGGAGGAGAAATCAACATCCCACGGCTCATAGCAGATAGCATTCAGAAGATAGCTGAGGGTACAGGCAAAAGAAGGCTTGGTCACCCAAGCACTATTCTGAAGCTGTGCAATAGGGCTGGGGTACTTTTTAAGGATGAAGATACAGAGAAGGTAAAAGGAAGCAGGGTGATTACAAGGCAAAGAATGGAAAGTGCCACTGATGCTGACAACCAAGAGGAAGAAAGGACTTAAGGTGGAAGAAGGAGACCACAAGTGGAGGAAGAACAAGCTCCTGGTGCAATGGATCTAAGCCAAATGCAAAAAGCCATTGAAGAAATGTCTCAACAACACTTGAGAGCACAGGAGCAATATTTGAGGCAACAAGAGCTATACTTGCAATAGCAAGAGAAATATTTAAAGGATCGTGAACAATAACTGCATTGGTAGTAGCACATGATGGACAAGCAAGACAACTTCCAGCTCCAGATGTTGGAACAACAAAGGGAGTTTCAAGCAAGAATTCTTGGGGGGCAAAAGGAACAATTAGTAAACGTTCAAGAATCAGTTAATGGATTGTTCCTACGACAGGCCAAGTACGAGGAGTACACCCAAAATCTCTACCAATGGAAAAATATATATCATACAATTGGAGAGCATAGGTTTGTGGATAGAATGGAGTACGATATAGCAACTCAAGTAAAGTTGGACTATGTAGTCCATAGCATGCCAACATTTAACCAACAGATCAAGCCATTTGAGCAATGCCAAGAGTTGATTGATCATCAGAGAGCATTGACCAATAAACAAACAGCACACATGCAACAAGGGTTGAAAGATGCGGGGCTCTTGGATCAGGTAGACCAGATTTGGGATAGAAGGTGCCCTGTTGAAGAACCCCAAGAAAGAAAGAAGAAGAAGTAGAAAGGAGAAAAAAGCAAGGGGAAAGAGCACGACAACTAGAGGTGGTGGAGTTCTTTTCATAGTTTTTATCAAATAAGGATGATGCATATCTGAAATATGATACGCCTCCAATTGTTTTATGTTTTGCATTTTCATATCTTGAGTAGTTTTCTTGTTAGGATTTGCATTATACTTGTTATTGCTCATCTGCTAAATTCTGTTTTGTTCCCTTATGCATGAATAAAAGAAAAATGTTTGACATAGAGTAAATGTCCAATGTTGAAGGAATTAGAATGAAGTTCAGTGGTAGTGCTTGCTTGATTTAATGATAAGCTTAATAATAAAAGCTGCATAGTAGAATGCTTTTTGTAGTGTGAATTAAGTTGTTGCTATAAGAGCCTTTTATTAATGAACATCCCTTGAGAATAAAGCAAAGTAAGAAAGAAAAAGAAAAGAAAAGCCAAGAATTGGAAAAGAAACAAACAATAAGGCTAGACACCAATAGCTTGGACCTTAGGACATATGCCTGTGATGCTTCTTGTACTAGGATATGCTTGGACAATTAGGTTATAAGGAGTATTTTAAATGGTAACTTGGATTAACTAATCCGGGATTATCAACCGAAAGTCCACTATCAAGAGCAACCTAGTTACAAAACATTTAGTGATCCAAAGAGATGATGGGCATCAATGTTCCTAGGAAGAATTTGTGAGCCAAGTGTCTGTGGTAAAGAAGTGTTGAGCAAAAATTGAGCCAAAAGGCTGCTGCAACACTTGTCACCAAGCTTTCATTAAGAAATAAGCTTTCTAAGCAAAAGAAAGAAAGAAAAAGCTAACAGGGATCAATCAAAGAGCAAGGTATTATAGCAGCAACTCTAGTAAATCTTCAAAGTAACATTTTATATCAGACAACAAGGAATAATTGAGCTGCATTTGTTTGCATAAAACCCCATGAATCAAGTTATATTATCTGCTAAATAAGGACCTATATACTTCTCTGTCTCACTTCATTTCTTCTCATGTTTAGTGCTTGCTTGGGGACAAGCAAGATTTAAGTTTGGTTTTGTGATGACAAGTCATCTTATGCTAGCTTTTCAAATATTTTTCACTTGTTTCATTAGGTTTTATGCACTTTCTTGCACAATAAGTAAGTGACTTGGAGTGGATTTTCATGATTATGTTAAATCAATCAACCATCATTTATTTAACACAAAATCATAGGGTTTAAGCTAGAATTAGTTGATTTTGTGAATGAATTAGAAACCTTGTGAATTTAGTGATACTTTAACATGTTTGTGTGGTTGCTTGCAGGTGAAGAAATGATGAAGAAAAGAAAGAACCAGGAAAGCGTTGCATTACCAAAGCGTGGCAATTCATTAAGGCAACGCTAAGCTTGGAAACAAAGACCAGCATCCAAGGCGGCCACTCAATTAAGTGAGTGCTATGCTCACTCTAGTGAGCATTTGCGTGCTCTTCAGCAAAGGAAGCAAGGCCAAGACAAGGCTGGTGCTCAATTAAGTGAGAGCTATTGATGAGCGGATAATTTATACGCTTTTTGGCATTGTTTTTAGGTAGTTTTTAGTATAATTTAATTAGTTTTTACTATGTTTTTGTTAGTTTTTATGAAAAATTCACATTTCTGGACTTTACTATGAGTTTGTGTGTTTTTCTGTGATTTCATGTATTTTCTGGCTGAAATTGAGGGACCTGAGCAAAATCTGATTCAGAGGCTGAAAAAGGACTGTAGATGCTGTTGGATTCTGAGACCTCCCTGCACTCGAAGTGGATTTTTTCGTGCTACAGATACCCAATTGGCGCGCTCTTAATTGCGTTAGAAAGTAGACATCCAGGGCTTTCCAGCAATATATAATAGTCCATACTTTGCCCGAGTTTTGACGACGCAAACTGGCATTCAAACGCCAACTTCCTCCCCTATTCTGAAGTTAAACGCCAGAAGCAGGTTACAAACCTGAGTTTAACGCCACAAACAGGCTGCAACCTGGCGTTTAACTCCAAGAGAAGTCTCTACACGTGTAAAGCTCAATGCTCAGCCCAAGCACACACCAAGTGGGCCCCCGAAGTGGATTTCTACATCATTTACTTATCTCTGTAAACCCTAGTAACTAGTTTAGTATAAATAGGACTTTTTACTATTGTATTAGAGGTCTTGGTCATTCTGGTTCCCTCTCTGGGGCAAAAGCCAATGAACACCATTATCACTTATGTATTTTCAATGGTAGAGTTTCTACACCCCATAGATGAAGGTGTGGAGCTCTGCTGTTCCTCATGAATTAATGCAAAGTACTATTGTTTTTCTGTTCAATTCAAGCTTATTCTTATTCCAAGATATTCACTCGAACTTCAACCTGATGAATGTGATAATCCGTGACACTCATCATCATTCTCACCTATGAACGCGTGCCTGACAACCACTTCCGTTCTATCTACAATAGCTTGAGTGTGTATCTCTTAGCCTCCTGGTTCACGATCAGAGTCTTCGTGGAATAGGCTAGAATTATTGGCGGCCATTCTTGAGATCCGGAAAGTCTAAACCTTATCTGTGGTATTCCGAGTAGGATATGGGAAGGGATGACTGTGACAAGCTTCAAACTCACGAGTGTTGGGCGTAGTTGATGGTATTTTTGTGGAAAACTGAATTTTCCAAAACACCAAAAACTCACCGGCAAGTGTACCGGGTCGCATCAAGTAGTAAAACTCACTTAGAGTGAGGTCGATCCCACAGGGATTGATGGATCAAGCAACTTTAGTGGGTGATTAGTTTAGTCAAGCTAACATTGAGTGATTTGAGTGACAATTGAAACAACAAAAAGTAAATGACAAGAAGAATTAAAGTGCAGAAAGTAATATTGGACAGAAACTTAAAGAGCAAGAAATGTAAATTGCAAGAATCTTAAATGACAAGAAACGTAAATTGCATGAAATATAAAGGGGAGTGGGTGCTGGAAATTAAAATTCAACAGGAAAGTGTAAATAGCAATCAAACATAGAAGTAAAAGGTGCAAAATCATGCAATAGATCAAAACAGAAAAGGGAAATTGCTTGAAGAATTCAAAATAGAAAAGCAGTGCTTAATTTGTAGCAATTTAAAAGTGGTTCAAGATCTCAGGAGTGAAAGAGACTAGAAAACAAGTCTAGATCTCAAATCCTTCCTTGATCCAACAAGAACAATTGCAAAATGAAAATGGAAGAGTAAATTGCAGAAGAGGAACAAGAGAAGTTGCAGATGGAGAATGAAAACAGAATTCCTTCCAATCTCAATCCAAAAATTCAAAACAGAAAAGAAAACTAAGAAAGAAAGCAAAATGAAAACTAAAGAGTGCACAACTCCCTATTGGAGCTAGCCTCTTTTCTAATCGAGCTCCCCCTAACAAAGATGAAAATGATGCCTTATATAGGCTTTACAAAATGAAAATGAATATGAAATGAAAAACAAATTACAATTGAATGAAATTCCTAATCTAATTGATCCTTGTGCCTTTGAGTGATGATAATGGGCTTAGCTTGCTTTGGATTTGAGAAAGAGTGGGTCTGGATGACCTTGGTTCAATTGATGAAGAATTGTGTTCAACGAGAATTTTAATTGAATTTTGGCCCATGTGAAAATTTCTCCCAGGAGGATGCTCAGCTCACAAGGTGAGCTGAGCATTGGGGCCTTGTGCGCATGTCTTGCTCCCTGACCGTGTCACATGTTGCACGCTCTACTCTTGGTCCGTGTCAAATGGTTGTGGGATGCACCATGAGTAGCGCTCAGCTCTCTAAGTGAGCTGAGCATTGGAGATTCCAAGGGGAGGTCCCAAGTTCAAGCCTTGGTGAAAGCATTTGGGGAGCAATTTTCCTTGATTTTTCATGAAGAAAAACACGACAAAGCTCTCCAAGTGAGCACAACGCTCTCTAAGTGAGCGCTATTAGAAGCGCCTCTTTGTCTTGGAGTGAGGCTCCCTCTTCGAATCTTGGTGGTTGCACTTTGGTCTATTTTTGCGTATTTTTAGCCCTTAAAGATGCATTTCGTTCGTACCTCAATTTCATGCCAAATATGTGTTGCCATACATCGTTGGAAAGCTCTGAATGTCAGCTTTCTAACGCAACTAAAAGCACATCAATCGGACATTTGTAGCTCAAGTTATAGCCCTTTGAAGAAGGCATGGTCATGTTGTGAGCGCCCAGATTTTAACTTAGCGAAAATTTTGCTTCCAAGTTCATCTTTGCATCAGGGTAATGCTCAGCTCACTTGGAGAGCTGAGCTTTGTATGCTGATTGCCTATTTTCCTTTTATTTGGTCATGGGCCACGCTTTAAAAAGCGTGGCCTAAGGCTCCAAAGTGTGCTCCAACTTCAAAGTGTTCCCCAAAGCTCTTTTTTTCTCCTTTTTAGCTTATTTTGTGCTTCTTTGCTTCTTTTTCTTCTTATTTTCTACATGATTTATAAAATTAAAAGATCAAAGAAATATATCAATTAAGTACAAAAGCATTCAATATTTAAGCACAAATCATTAATTTCTTGTATGAAAAAGCATAGAAAAACATGACATGGTGACATGTCATCACAACACCAAACTTAAACCTTGCTTGTCCCCAAGCAAGAAAAGAATCATGCATTAAAGATTGACAATCCAAGGTAAGAAGAATAGCAACTCAATGTTCATGGTTAGCTAGTTTTCTAAGCATGCTTCAATCACAAAAGATATGTAAATGATTGATGCTTCTATCTAGCTCAATTTATGAAATCTTTCTCTTATATTTCTTCCTTGAAACAAGCTTTTGATTTTTCTTATTAGCTTCTCCTTTTGGGTGCTTTGCCACATGAGTTAATAACAAAGCTACGGTTCTAAATGCTTTGTTTTCAAGTATTACCACTTGATACATAAGCACCACAAGCATTTGAATTAGAGGACTTCATTAAGCTAATTTTTCTTTTCTTTTCTTGATTCTCTAATCATTGATGCTCAGAACCTTGAGCTTTGAGGGAGTGCTTTTGCACTTGAGCCTAGCCTTGACTTCTAAGTGTTTTGTTTTCAAGCATTTGGCTTGATACATAAACACCACAAGTACTTAACAAATAAATTGCCATTGGTACTCAGAGCCTTCAGCTTTCTCATTCTTTCCCTTTTTCTTTTCTTGCTTTAATTGTATTTGCTTCTTCAAGGTTTTCACGATTTTCAAAAGATTTCACAAAATGTACTAGATGAAAACTTCAATTAAATAAAATCCAATGCAATTGAGCAACAATTAACCATACTAGCTTTCCAATACTTGTATGCACATGCTAAACTCTTCTTTAATGCCTTGTTTGTTTATGATCATGATACTTTACTGCTTTGAATTCACAAAACTCAAGTTGGTAGTCATAATGTCATGGCAACGTGTTATAAATCAATATTCAAGCTATGCTTTATTCATACACACATGTAAATAGAAAAGATGAAGACAATCATGCAATTTAAGTGCTGGAAACAAATGAGAGGAAAAGGAACTCTACAACCTTGTAGTTCATCTTCATTATTGTTGTCCTTTTTCCTCTATTCTTTCTCTTTCCCTTGCCAAACTCAGAATGCTTGCTCATCCTCAAGCAACAATTGGAACAATGGCTATGGGGCTAAGATGGATCATGAATGTCTTACAAAATGAAATGTTAGCAGTACATGTGTTCTAAGCAAGCAAAATTAAAGATAATAATCAAGGCACAAGAGAAAGAGACATTTTGATTGCATATATAAGAAGGTGTGCACGATACATGGCATAAAAGATAAGTGGCACATCAAACTTAGTGTGACACTTTCACTTGGAATTGATGCAAGTATCTTGTAAGAATTGGAACCAAATTTTGTTGCATAGCAACACCAAACTTAGAATGCAATCATATGTCAATTTATTTGAAATAAGACTAAATGAAACTGTTGTATGTTAAATACAATCACCAAGCCAAGAATCTTGTCATGAATAAAGCTCTCTTGGTGATGTATTAATAAACACAGTTAATAAAAGAAAGCATTAAGAACACGTAAATGAATAAGATAAAGAGGAACTAAAATGTTAAACCAAAAGAGAAAAATAAAATTACAGAGGCATTATGATTATGCAAACAAGTAGTGTTGCTTGAATAAATTGCATAGAAAAATAAGTGGCACACCAAACGTAGAATCTTGGTGTGTCACTTTCATTTTTGATTTGATGCAATCATCCAAAAATATTGAAAACAATTTGTTGCAAGGCAACACCAAACTTAGAATGTAACCATATGCCAATTTATTGAATTTAAACAAAACAAAGAACGAAAAGAAAGCAGAGAAGAAAAATTATACCTACGGTTGACATGTTGTTCACTTTCTTCCTATTCTTCCAGTTTGTTAAGAGGAGTGACTTAAGGGAGGAGAAGATTCAGCTATTGCCCCCTGTCTTGGTTTCCTCTCAGCAAGCTTTCTTTTGTACATGGCTTGATTGAGCTTGCTTGCTATTGGTCCAGGGGTTGGATTGCTTGTGGTTGACCTCCTCTTGAATGTTGTCCTTGGTAGCTTGGTCACAATCCTCTTCTTGGTGCTTTTGTTAATTGCCTTCACTTCCTTGAATCCAAGTTTTGGTGGTTGTGTGATTGTTGGAGTCTTCTTTTCATCAAGAGCCTCTTGTATTGGTGGTTCCCTGAGCTCTTCCTCTGTGCACTTCTCTACTTCACTTGAGTGTGAATTCTTTTGAGTATCTTCCTCCATTTCTTCTTCATGATTTTCCATTAATTCTTTTGGGAGGGAAATTTCATGTTCCTCTATCACCTCAATTAGCTTCTGTGAATATAAAATCCTTGGCTCATGTCCCTCATCCTTTATTGTAATTTCACTTGCAACAGGGACCTTTTGTTCTTGTTTTTCCACTTTCTCACTCACAATTTGGTCTTCATCCTCACTGTTTGATGGTTCTAAGTTCCCCCTTGTTTGCTCTAAGGGCCCATTCATCTTCTTGAAAAGGATTTCTTTCCAGGATTGGGGTTGTGTGTATCTTTCCACGAGATTTCTATGTATTTTAATGGCTTGAAGGTAATCCTCATCTGCTGGTTCAAGAGATGAAGGTTGAGAGTAGTTTTGGGGACATGGATGTGTTGTGGTGAAGTTGTGTTGAGGGGTGTGGAATGAGTTGTGTGATTGATGGGATGACTTGTATGGATTTTGGAGAAAACTTTGTGTTGAGGCATAATCAAGTGATGAAGAACTTTCAAATGAGAAACTGGGACGTGAGGTTGGATGCTCTTTCATTCCTTGGTGATACTCCCAGCCACCATGAGAATAATGACTTGAATCATTTTGTGGTGGTGGAAAGTATCCCATATGATTCTCTTGCTCATCTTGTGTCTCTGAAGCAAATCTCCATGAATTAGAGTGCTCAGAATTGGTATTTTCTTGGTGATATTCCCAGCCACCATTAGAGATTGGTGATGGTGAGTAATATCCCATAAAATTATTTTGATCATAAGATGAGTTGAACTCCATTTGAATTTTGTAAAACACAACACCAAACAAAATTGAAATTCATGTCTCAGATGATATTTGCTTAGTGAGGCAAAAACACAAACACCTTGGTTTCAAGAACAAAAACAAAGAAAATGCTTAATCTAGACTTCTCACCCATTTAATCATTGTTGATCTAAATCAATCCCCGGCAACGGCACCAAAAACTTGATGGTATTTTTGTGGAAAACTGAATTTTCCAAAAAACCAAAAACTCACCGGCAAGTGTACCGGGTTGCATCAAGTAGTAAAACTCACTTAGAGTGAGGTCGATCCCACAGGGATTGATGGATCAAGCAACTTTAGTGGGTGATTAGTTTAGTCAAGCTAACATTGAGTGATTTGAGTGACAATTGAAACAACAGAAAGTAAATGACAAGAAGAATTAAAGTGCAGAAAGTAATATTGGACAGAAACTTAAAGAGCAACAAATGTAAATTACAAGAATCTTAAATGACAAGAAATGTAAATTGCATGAAATATAAAGGGGAGTGGGTGCTGGAAATTAAAATTCAACAGGAAAGTGTAAATAGCAATCAAACATAGAAGTAAAAGGTGCAAAATCATGCAACAGATCAAAACAGAAAAGGGAAATTGCTTGAAGAATTCAAAATAGAAAAGCAGTGCTTAATTTGCAGTAATTTAAAAGTGGTTCAAGAACTCAGGAGTGAAAGAGACTAGAAAACAAGTCTAGATCTCAAATCCTTCCTTGATCCAACAAGAACAATTGCAAAATGAAAATGGATGAGTAAATTGCAGATGGAGAATGAAAACAGAATTCCTTCCAATCTCAATCCAAAAATTCAAAACAGAGAAGAAAACTAAGAAAGAAAGCAAAATGAAAACTAAAGAGTGCACAACTCCCTATTGGACCTAGCCTCTTTTCTGATCAAGCTCCCCCTAACAAAGATGAAAATGATGCCTTATATAGGCTTTACAAAATGAAAATGAATATGAAATGAAAAACAAATTACAATTGAATGAAATTCCTAATCTAATTGATCCTTGTGCCTTTGAGTGATGATAATGGGCTTAGCTTGCTTTGGATTTGAGAAAGAGTGGGTCTGGATGACCTTGGTTCAATTGATGAAGAATTGTGTTCAACGAGAATTTTAATTGAATTTTGGCCCATGTGAAAATTTCTCCCAGGCTTGTGAGCTGAGCATTGGGGCCTTGTGCGCATGTCTTGCTCCCTGACCGTGTCACATGTTGCGCGCTCCACTCTTGGTCCGTGTCAAATGGTTGTGGGATGCACCATGAGTAGCGCTCAGCTCTCCAAGTGAGCTGAGCATTGGAGCTTCCAAGGGGAGGTCCCAAGTTCAAGCCTTGGTGAAACCATTTGGGGAGCAATTTTCCTTGATTTTTCATGAAGAAAAACACGACAAAGCTCTCCAAGAGAGCACAGCGCTCTCTAAGTGAGCGCTATTAGAAGCGCCTCTTTGTCTTGGAGTGAGGCTCCCTCTTCGAATCTTGGTGGTTGCACTTTGGTCTATTTTTGCTTATTTTTAGCCCTTAAAGATGCATTTCGTTCGTGCCTTAATTTCATGCCAAATATGGGTTGCCATATATCATTGGAAAGCTCTGAATGTCAGCTTTCCAACGCAACTGGAAGCACATCAATCGGGCATCTGTAGCTCAAGTTATAGCCCTTTGAAGAAGGCATGGTCATGCTGTGAGCGCCCAGATTTTAACTTAGCGAAAATTTTGCTTCCAAGCTCATCTTTGCATCAGGGTAATGCTCAGCTCACTTGGAGAGCTGAGCTTTGTATGCTGATTGCCTATTTTCCTTTTATTTGGTCATGGGCCACGCTTTTAAAAGCGTGGCCTAAGGCTCCAAAGTGTGCTCCAACTTCAAAGTGTTCCCCAAAGCTCTTTTTTTCCCCTTTTTAGCTTATTTTGTGCTTCTTTGCTTCTTTTTCTTCTTATTTCCTACATGATTTATAAAATTAAAAGATCAAAGAAATATATCAATTAAGTACAAAAGCATTCAATATTTAGGCAAAAATCATTATTTTCTTGTATGAAAAAGCATAGAAAAACATGACATGGTGACATGTCATCAGTAGTGACACACGCAAAAGGATCAATGGATCCTATTCCAACATGATCGAGAACTGACAGATGATTAGCCGTGCGGTGACAGAGCATTTGGACCATTTTTACTGAGAAGACGGATGGTAGCCATTGACAACGGTGATCCCCCAACATAAAGCTTGCCATGGAAAGGAGTATGAATGATTGAATGAAGGCAGTAGGAAAGCAGAGATTCAGAAGGAGCAAAGCATCTCCATACGCTTATCTGAAATTTTCACCAATGAATTACATAAGTATTTCTATCTTATTTTATATTTTATTTACATTTTAATTATCAAAACCTCATAACCGTTTGAATCTGCCTGACTGAGATTTACAAGATGACCACAGCTTGCTTCAAGCCGACAATCTCGGTGGGATCGACCCTTACTCACGTAAGGTTTATTACTTGGACGACCCAGTGTACTTGCTGGTTAGTTGTGCGGAGTTCTGAAAAAGAATTGAGACTATGAACGTGCGTACTAAGTTTTTGGCACCGTTGAGATCACAATTTCGTGCACCAGCTATGCTCACTCTAGTGAGCATTGTCGTGCATCAAACCAAGGAAGGCAAGGAGCGCTCAAATGGCGCTCAAAGAAGTGAGCACTATGCTCAAAAGAAGTGAGCATTTTCGAGCTCTCAACCAAGTAAATAAAGGAACCACATCATGCAAAAAGGTGTTAACCAAGGCTCGAAGGGGGAACCACGCATCAACACTAGACATAGCGCTCATTATTTGAGCGCAGTGCTCACTTAGTGAGCGCTAGTGAGCATGCTTCACCAAGGAAAGTGAGCACAACGCTCACAAAACTGAGCGGAGCACTCCACTGGAGCAGGCCTCCAACTAAAAATTGAACCAAGCCATCTTGGATCCATTTCTTCACAAATCAAAAGGGCTCACTCCAAGCTTTGAAGATCAAAATAGAAAGTGTATAAATAGGATTAAGTTGGATTTGTAAACAACCTTTTGCTCATTTTTAGTTTTACCTTTAGCTCATTTATAGTTTTCACTTTTAATTTTCAATTGTTTTGAAATTGGAATTTGGGAATTTGGATCTAGTTTTCTTTCTGCATTTTCCTTTCTTCTGCAACATCTGCAATCTGTTCTTGGAATTTGAATTGAGATTGAAGAGCTTCATTGATTCAAAATCTGAAAATCATCTTTTATTCTTCTTCTCAATTGTTCTAAGAATTGGATCTAAATTTTCTCTTCTGTTTTAAATTTCATTTTGTTCTGCAATTTATTTTTTGCTTGATCTAGAGAGTAATTGAGAGTTAGATCTACTTTCTAACCTCATTGCTCTTCTTCGATCTTCAATTTCTCTTTAAGGATTTCATAATTGACTCAAATTCTCTTGCTGTTTTATTTCTTGAAGCAATTTTCCATTTCTGTTCCTGTTACTGAGATCAAGATCTGAAGTCCTGCATCTCAGAGCATTCTGATTTACTTTAGTTTGCAATTCCTTGTTCAATTCCAAGTCCCAGCACCCAAATTCTTTTACTCTTCAAGCAATTTACATATCTCAGCAATTTAGATTCAGCAATTTATATTTTTTCACTTTAAGTTTCTGCAATTTACTTTTCTTGCAATTAAAGTTTTAGTTCATTTACTTTCTTGAACTCTAAGTTTCATGCAATTTAATTTTTTTGCACTTTCAGATTCAGTCAATCCACTTTCTGCACTTTATTTTTCTACTCAATTTACATTCTGCACTTCTATTTACTTGCAATTTAGCTTCTGTCAATCAAAATCATTCAAAATCACTCAATTCACTAACTAAATTCATCACCTAACTAAAATTGCTCAATTCATCAATCCCTGTGGGATCGACCTCACTTTTGTGAGTTATTACTACTTGATGCGACCAGGTACACTTGCCGGTGAGTTTTGTGTGGAATCATTTTTCCCTCATTAGGACGCTGACAACAGGAAGCCCAAGGGGATGCTGTTTACTCATCTTTCTAGGGAGGCTAGGACGTGGCAGTAGATCGTTGCCCATTACGTCATGCCGACCACCCACTTTACAGAGATTCCGGTCGACATGCTCGTCCTGATCGGTTGCGTTATGGAGGGGAATGAGGTATACTTCCTTCGATTGGATTACTAAAAACATCTCGGACGAAGTCAAAACAACTCGAAAAATATAATCTAGCACAGTACAAGCGATAAAAGGAAACCCCAGGACCTACACCAAAAAGATCCAGGGGCATCCTTTGGAGGCAGTCAGGGAACAAGGATTTAGGAAAACCTACAAGACTAACGTCCGAATAAAACTCGCAGCAAAGACAGAGAAAAAACCTTTTTCAAAGACGCAACATCCCCAGAAAGCTACAAATCAAACAGAATCGAAATAGCTACCTCCCAAATTCACAGTCTCAGCTTATCAGCAAACAAATAGCAAAGCATATGAAGAAGAAAGTCATCAAAGACGCCACCTTTTTCAGAGAAATAAATTCTCCCCAGAAAAAGCAAAACAACACGAAGAAAACCAAAATGAGCCATCAGAAAAAATCGCTAGCTTTTACGGAATTCATCACCAAAAGCTATCAGCATGACGGAAAACATCAAAGGAACAATCTTTCAGGAAAACAAGCAGTATGAACCCGAGAATACAAAGGGACCATTTCAAAAGCAAGAAAAATCCCCAAATAGTGAAACAAGCATGCGCACAGTGATACGAAAAGATTCAGATTCTCCAAGAATGCACTTCAAGAGAAAAATCGAAACTTTATAAAAAACCGAAGGTAAAACGACGAAAGAAGTAAAGCAACAGGAGAGTAGAACCAACCTGGAGAAAGATTCTGAAGAAAGTGAAAAACTGGAGCGACGAAGCTTGGAAACCGTCTCCTGAGCAAAGCAACAACAAAGTACCAAGACAAAGCGTCGCAGAGAAAAACAAGCTTCAGGCGAAACAGAAAAATAGAGAGAAAAGAGGGGAAGTTACAGAAAAAAGAAAAAACTGTTTCTCGAGTGAAAAATTCAAAATAAAAGAGCCAAGATAAACGAAGCATTAACAATCAATTAATGAGGGTATTAAACCCTCGCACATTCCCAAGGCTACAGCACTAATGCAAAAGCCCAAGCTTTTAGAAGAAAGGAAAAAAAAACGTTCCACATTCAAAAAGGAGAAATTTACAAAGATGAAGTCGACAAAATGCTCGAGTTTGGCTTTACCAGAGAAGGATCGAAGTCCTATGAATAAGGCTCGACCTCAGAAAGAAAGACCGAGCTCGAGCAGGGGCACTGTTCATACCCTGGGTCGAGCTATCCGACCCGGGATGTTTAGCGACAAGGCGACCGACCTCTTCAAGTCAGACTATCCGACCTCTTTTCAAGGAGCTCAGCCAAATCGCCAGAAAAGCCCAATAAAGGGCCCAGATAGAGGAACACGACCCAAATCCAAAGGCGGCCCAAGCCTACAGAGATAAGGGCGGTTCCCTGGAAAGATGACCTCACCCAAAGATAAGATAAGATAAGACAACTAACTTATCTTATCTAAAAAGGTCACTCCACACTACTATAAATACACTGGAGCATCCAGGTATAACTCATACTCTGATTCTACTAAAAACCTACTTAATACCCTTGCTAACTTAAGCATTGGAGTCCCTTGCAGGTACCCCCACCCTCCGGTGACAAAGGATCAGCAGTGTAATCAGTCCAACAAGTCGGATGCAGCCACTTCGGCTACCATCCACCAGCCGGGCATGTCAGCTCCGACCAATATAGAAGATCTCATCCGAGGTCAACCTACTGTTTCAGGTAACCCACGGAACAAAGTACAAGAACGAACAGAGAAGTATATCAACATGGAGGAAAACTCTCGACTAGGAGAGACCTCAAAATTTGGGTTCTCCTACTCCTCCCGAGATAAAGACAAAGAATCCCAGAAAAAGGAATATCAACACCGGGAAAAGATCAAAAAATACCACAATTACACCCCTCTTCGGGTGTCCCTTGTGGATGTCTACAGAAAAGTATGCCATACTTAAAAGATACCTCAAGCTCGACCACTCAAAAGCGAAAAAGGAGGAGAAAACCAGGCTGAATATTGTGAATATCATCGAATCTATGGACATGCCACCAACGAATGTTTCGATTTAAAAAATATCATAGAAAAACTGGTAAGAGAAGGAAAGTTAGATCAGTATTTAGCGAGCCGAGCAGACGATACCAGGAAAAGAAGAAGGGACGAGGATGTCGGACGGGCTGAACGACCACCTCGTACGCCCGAGAGATATGTCCACATGATGCACGGAGGATTTGCTGGAGGAGGGATCTCCAAATCATCTCACAAAAGATATCTTAAAGAAGTATATCCATCGAGGGAAGAGAGGAAACACCCGACATCCCTACAATTACTTTTACCAAAGAGGACGCATCCGGCATCATCCCAAGACACGACGATCCCATGGTCATCACTATCATATTGGCAAACGCAAATCTCCACCGCACACTAGTAGACCAGGGAAGCTCCGCCGACATCTTGTTCAAAGTTGCCTTCGACAAACTCGGCCTAGAAGAAAAAGAACTCAGAGCATATCCGAACAGGCTGTTAGGGCTGGGAGACACTCCAATTCAACCTCTTGGATACATCTCACTACATTCAACCTTTGGAAAAGGAAACCAGTCAAGAATGCTCAAGATAGGCTACATCGTGGTCAATGTGAGTTCAGCTTACAATGCCTTAATAGGTTGGACGACATTAAATCAGCTCGGCGCAGTAGTCTCGACTCCACATCTATGCATGAAGTTCCCAACTCTAGAAGGGATAGCTATAATAAATGCAGACCAGAAGACGGCGCGTCGCTGTTATAACGAAAGTTTAAACCTCAGAGGCAGAGGAGAAGAATTCCACTCCATCGAACTCGGAGGAGTTCAGAAGCGGGAAGAACTCCGTCCACAAACTAAAGATGAAGTAGAAAAAGTCCAGATCAGAGATATCCCAAACAAAATAACCAATATCGGTGGCATAAAAGGAGGCATAAAAGAATCACTTGTACAGTTCTTACGAGACAACGTCGACCACTTTTCATGGAAGGCTGCAGACATGCTAGGCATAGACCCCAAGTTAATGTGTCACAAGCTAGCAGTCTACCCAGGATCTTGGCCAGTGCAATAGAGACGTAGAAAGCTCAGACTAGAATGATCCCAAGCTGTGGAAGAGCAGGTACAAGCTCTACTGGAGGCAGGATTCATAAGAGAAGTCAAGTACTCACTATGGCTAGCTAACGTCGTCTTGGTGAAAAAATCAAATGGGAAATGGCGGATGTGCACCGACTACACTGATCTCAACAAAGCCTGCCCGAAGGATCCCTATCCACTCCCAAGTATCAACGTTCTGGTGGATGCCTCCTCAGAATATAAATACCTCTCGTTTATGGATGCCTACATGGGATAAAACCAAATCCTGATGTACCCACCCGACCAAGAAAAAACTTCATTCGTAACCCCAAAAGCAAACTACTGCTACATCGTCATGCCTTTTGGACTCAAAAATGTGGGAGCTACGTATCAGAGATTAATGAATAAGGTCTTTACAGACCACATCGGGAAAATAATGGAGGTCTATGTGAACGACATGTTAATAAAGACACAAAGTGAAGAGACGTTACTGTCCGACCTCACCCAAGTATTCGACACTATAAGAAGGCATGGCATGCGACTTAACCCTGCAAAATGCACCTTTGCAGTAGAAGCTGCCAAATTCTTGGGTTTTATACTCACACAAAGAGGAATCGAGGGAAATCCGGATAAATGCCGGGCCATACTCGACATGAAGAGCCCGACTTGTGTCAAAGAGGTACAACAACTCAATGGAAGGTTGGCAGCTTTGTCCAGATTTCTAGCTGGATCGGCAATAAGATCTCTCCCCTTCTACGCCACTCTAAGGAAGGGAAAAATGTCCGAATGGACAACGGAGTGTGAACAAGCTTTCCAAGATTTCAAAAGATTCCTGGGACAAGCACCAATTCTAACTCAACCACGGGGAGGAGAACCACTTATATTGTACCTCGCAGTAGGAAATCGGGCAGTAGCCTCAGCACTGGTCTGAGAAGATGATAGTGGACAACACCCTATATACTTCATCAGCAAAGCACTACAAGGGTCCGAACTGAACTACCAAAAAATAGAAAAATTTGCCTATGCTCTCGTACTAACATCTCGACGACTTCGCCCATATTTCCAAGCTCACACCATTAGGGTTCGGACTAACCAGCCCATAAAAGGGATTTTGCAGAAAACAGACCTAGCAGGCAGAATCTTGCAATGGGCAGTCGAGTTGTCTGAATTCGACCTTTAGTATGAAGCTCGGACAGCTATTAAATCACAGTATCTAGTCGATTTTATTGTAGAGTTTACGGACAATCCGGAAATCCCTACAGAATGGAATCTCTACGTAGATGGTTCTTCAAACAAAACCGGAAGTGGCGCAGGCATCATAATAGAAAACGATCAGGGAATCCAAATCGAACTTTTCCTGAAATTCGGGTTCCCCGCTTCAAACAATCAGGCCGAATATGAGGCACTACTAGCGACTCACAAGTAATCACCTCACAAATATCAGGGAGCTACCAAGCCAAGGATCCCACCATGAAAAAGTTTTTGGACAAAACCAGGGAACAGCTTGGATAACTCGGGGAATATGAGGTCCGTCACATACCTCGGGAACAGAATGCTCGAGCTGATGCACTCTCAAAACTAGCCAGCACCAAACCAGGGGGCACCAATAGAAGCCTCATCCAGGAAATGCTGCAGAACCCGTCAATCTCGGAAGAAGAAAAAATCATAGCCATAATAGGTCTGGATCAAGGATGGATGACTCCCATAATTAACTACCTCAAAACGGAAACACTTCCTACAGATAAGAAGGAGGCAAAGAGGTTAAAACGAGAGGCACAATAATACACTATCATAAACAATACTCTATACAAAAGAGGGATTTTAATACCATTGTTAAAATGTGTGCCGACCTCCAACACAAAGGAAGTTTTAGAAGAAGTACACAGTGGCATCTGTGGCAATCATCTCGGAGCGCAGGCACTTACCAAAAAAGTATTCCAGGCCGGATTTTATTGGCCAACACTACAAAAAGAAGCCACAGAATCCGTAAAGACATGTCCACCATGTCAGAAACATGCCAACTTTCACAATGCCTCGCCAGAGGAACTCATCAGTGTAACCTCACCTTGGCCATTCGCAAAATAGGGACTCGACCTTCTCGGACCTATCCCTCAGGGATCAGGACAGGTCAGATTCCTCATAGTGGGGGTAGACTCTTTCACAAAATGGATCGAGGCAGAACCCCTAACTAACGCCACTGCTGAAAGAAGTCAAAAATTCCTATATAGAAACATTGTCACAAGGTTTGGGGTTCCATACTCTATCACCACAGACAATGGCACCCAGTTCACAGATGCAGGCTTCAGAAAGTTGGTGGCTGATGTGAACATAAAACACCAATTCACTTCCGTAGAACATACCCAGGCCAATGGACAAGCCGAAACTGCCAACAAAGTCATATTGGCTGGGCTAAAACGGAGATTACAGGAGGCAAAGGGAGCCTGGGCCGAAGAGCTCCCACAAGTCCTTTGGGCATATCGAACAACTCCACACTCCACCACAAAGGAATCACCATTCATATTAGCTTACGGGATGGAGGCAATGATCCCAGTGGAGGTTGAAGAAGGGTCGCCCAGAGTGATCCAATATATTGAAGAGGCCAACTCCCAACTTCAAAGGGAAGAACTCGACTTACTTCCAGAAATCCGAGAAAGAGCTCGGATCAGAGAAGAAGCATTAAAACGTCGAATGGCTTCAAGATACAACCAAAGGGTAGCGCCACAAGGTTTTGCCGAGAACGACCTTATCCTAATCCGAAATGACATCGGAACAACTCGACCTAGAGAAGGAAAGCTGGCAGCAAATTGGAAAGGAGCCTATCGAGTCATAGAAGTACTTGGAAAGGGCTATTACAGGTTGTCCGAACTCGAAGGGTGAGAGCTTCCTAGGTCATGGCATGCCTGCAACCTAAGAAGGTATTATAGTTAGAGGTAATAAAGATCTTAAGGCGCACTCTTTTTCTTGAAAAGGTTTTTTAATGAGGTGCCAAGTCAAGATCCACAAATTGCCCGACTTAGAGGGATAAAACTCCCACATGTATATATCTACATTCTCCTTTGAATAAAGATTTTTAGATTTTCTACAAACTCTCAAGACGCATTAATCTAAATCGCTAAAAAAAATTCATCTCCCGATTATAAAGCTACAAGATCGGCAGAAAGTGAAGATCAAATTCACTGTCCGATCACAATAAAGACCAAAGAAGATGAAAACCAAATTCATCAAAAGGCCGACCAAACAAGGATCAAACCTAACATCGACAAAATCGGCAAAGATGAAAAAAGCGACAAAAACAGAATAATGCAAGAAGTTATAGAAAGTGATCCATAGAAAGGACCTGACGAGGTCTTAATAAAATGGGTTGCTAAAAATAACTTAAAAGAAAGGCCGACATAAAGAAGTCGGACTAGTCGACGACAATAACCAAAGTTATAAAAAGTCAATCCCTGGAAAGAGACCTGGCCAGCCCTAGAAAAGAGGATTACTAGAAATAACTTAGAAGAGACCGACTTGATGAAGTCGGCCTCCCACAAACAAGTAATCCCTAAAAGAGACCTGACAAAGGTCCAAAAAGAGGATTACTAGAAATAACTTAGAAGAGACAGACATGATAAAGTCGGCCTCCCACAAACAAGTTTAAAAAGTAATCCCTAAGAAAGAGCTGACAGAGGTCCAAGAAAGAGGATTACTCGAAATAACTTAGAAAGGACCGGCGTAAAAAAGTTGGCCCAAAACCAAAAGAGTTATAAAAGTAATCCCTAAAAGAGACCTGACAAAGGTCCAAGAAAGAGGATTACTAGAAATAACTTCAGGCCAAAGTAAAGAAGTCGGCCGAAAGAAGCCATACCAATTGGACCCAAAAATCCACAACCTTAAAAGAATTAAGCCACAAGTATGAAAATACGAAGGCAATCAAAAGAGGTCGGACAACAAGGCTCCAACACTCCCAAAAACCTAAAAGGTATTAGACAAGTACAGACAAACATGTTGTGAAAAGCACAAGTTATAATAATAACAAAAGCTCAAGAGGCCATCAAAAGTCAGCCCCGAGAGCTTAAGAAACTACTTTGTTTTTCAAAATAAAGTTGCTAAAAATGCAACTAAAAGAGTATCAAAAAGTCAGAACCACCAATTACAAAATATAAAAAGTTCAAAGCCCACAAGCCGGGCTATATACACAAACATCCAGAATAATCATAGAGGATTCGAAGAGTTCCCAGTCACAGCATCACGAGGAGAAGGAGGACGAGTCTGAAGAGGCACCACGTCTATCATCCCGTCATCCCGGTTCAGGACCTGACAATCGGAATCCGACTCGGGATGACCAACCTCAGCTGAAGGAGTTGAAGAAGTCAGCGCAACAGAAGCTTTAGCAGCAGGTACAGGGGGAGGTTTGACATCATCATCATCGTCAGGGCCATCAGGGACAATTTTACCATCCTTCACAATTTTGTCCAAGCTGAAGAGAGTAAGGTCGAGCTTGGGTGCAAGAACTCGAACTTGCTCCTTCAGGTTCTCATAAGCAGCATTTACACTGCCTTCAAGGTGACCCTGGAGCTCGGCATAATTAGCTCAAGCGGACTCCAAATCCTCCCTAAGACCCATCATCTCCCTGTAAGTCGTGACATAACTCTCCTTGTGCTTCAGCGCCATATCTTCAGACAACTTGGCAAAAGCAGCCAAAGCTACAGGCCGAGTTTTCTCACCCTCAAACTCCTTCTCCAACCTCGCAACCTTCACCTCAAGCTCCTCCTTTAAACCCTTAATCCGGTCAAACTCTGATTTGGCCTCCTCCATAAAGGCCTTCGTTGCGTGGATAGGAAGATCTTGGGCAGTTCGATATAGAGCCGCCCCCATATGGGCCATCTTGATGCTACTTCGAGTTATGAAATCCAAGTGACAGAGAAGAGAAACATCATCCATAGGAAGGGCACCATAGGGACCAATCTGCTGGTCGACAAACCCAATGGCATCAAAATCAGGAGCGTCCAGATTGAAGGGCTCAACGGTCCGAGGTCTTTTTGAAGGAGGAACAGCCGGAGGAGAAGAAACGGCAGCAGAAGACTTGGGAGGGTCGAGCACATGGACTCGAGGGGTAGGAATCATTCGCCTCGGTCCAGGAGAGCTCGGTACTGACGGCTTCGGCAGGACATGAGAGGATCTCTCCCCAGCCACCTTGGCCGAGATGTTCTGGGCAGCAGTAGCCTTCCTCGCCTTTTTGAAGGCCCTCATGGAGTCGTTATTTTTAACCAACTCTGAAAAACGAAATCAACAATATAAGCAGATTACAAACTAGAAAACGAAGAAAGCAAAGTAAAGAGGAGCAAAATATAATGAATACCCAGCACAGTTCGGACAAGGGATGGATTCCCCAAAAATTTCTTCGTATCAAGATGGGGAGGTTCCCCCCAAATATCTTCCAAGACAGTTACAAAAGCCTTCTCGACCTCGTCCAACATTTCCCAAGTATACCTAGACACCACTACGTTCTTCTGCCATTCTAAGGGAAAGCGGGGCTCGCCATTCTCATCCAAAAAGAAAGGACGAGCCCTTTCAACAGCTCGGATCTTAAAAAAGTAATTTTTAAAATCCCTGAAAGACTCATCATACATGAAAAAAACTTTATGTCCCTGGGCGGACCTAAAAAAAATCCAAGAAGCTTTCTTTTTGGTAGTCCCAGGCTTGGTCAACACAAAGAGATATAGAAAAAGAGTTTGAGAAGGTTTAACATCAAATTCTTGACAAAGCAACTGAAAAATCTTAATGAAACCCCAAGAATTTGGGTGAAGCTGAGATGGAGCTACGTTACAAGGCCATAATAGGTCGGTCTCAAAAGAAGTGAAGGGAAGGGTGATGTTCATCTGGCTAAAGAAGAAGTCGTATGCATAAAAAAAAGGGACGCTCCCCCTGGGTCAGAACAGGGAAGCAGACCCTCTCGTCAGAATCAGGTGCTACCAATTCATAGTTGTTTTCTTGGTCCCTACTACTACAGATTCGATGATGTCTCCTAAGCTCCACACAGAATTCTGAATTAGCTAGAGAAACACATAGCAACACAAGGGAGTCCAACCAGTCGAACATCCCCTCAGGAACCTTAGAAGACGCCTTGATAATATTTTTGCGAGAAGACATGGCCAACTAATCCTACAAACAAGAAAGGAAAATAGATTACTAACCAAAAAATAGCTCGGGCGATATCAAAACAACTCGGACGACATGATCCAGAGCAATACAAACAGTAAAAGGAAAGCCCCAAGACACACACCATGGTCCAGGGGCATCCTTTGGGGGCAGTGACACAGAAAAAAAGACTTAGGAAAACCTATAGAAACTAAAACAACCTAGCAAAAGACTCTAAGAAAAAAAAACGCAAATCAGAGCAAGATCACCAAGAAGACCATTGTTCTCTACAAAGCTATTACAACAAATAAAAACTTTCTTCCAATCAACACTCCGAAGAGAAAATGGATTGTTAAAGTCACCTCGCAACTACAGTTTCAATCTACAAGAACTACCAAGCAACAAAATATATTAAGGAAAAAATCATCAAAGACGTAACCTTTTCCAGAAACGAATAAGCCATTATCCCACAGAAACTACAAAATCAAACAGCAATGCAACAAACATGCAAAGCCCTAAGATAAGCCCTAATCATCAGAAGAAATACCAAAGTATAATAAGGTCGAAAGAAAGCCAGAAAGATACATCACTATGACAGACAGGCACAAAAATACGAAAAGGTTCAAGCTTTCCAACAATGCACTCAAGCAAATATATAAACTTTACCAAAGAAATAAAAGGAACAATGAAAGAAGTAAAAGAAACGAGAGCCAACCTGAAGAGAAAGGAGAAAGCTCTAAAGAAGTTAGAGGACGGAGCGAATAAAATCCGGAATCGCTTTTCAAGCAAAGCACCAACAAGCACCAAACAAGCGTCGCAGAGAAAATGCAAGTCTCAGGCAAAACAGAAAGACAGAGAGAAAAGGGGGGAAGTTATAGAGAAGAGAAAACCAATTTTTTATATAAAGTTCAAAATAAAAGTGGCAAGAGAAACGGGGCATTAAAATCAATTAATGAGGGTATTAAACCCTCGCACATTTCCAAGACAAGAATGCTAGGCGCGTGCTTTTAGAAGAAAACAATGGAGAAAACACTTCACATTCGAAAGCTTCAGCGAAGTCTACAAAATGCTCGAGTTCGGCTTCACCATAAAAGGATCGAAGTCCTAAAACTAAAGACTCGATCTCAAAAGGAAGACTGAGCTTGAGCAGGGGCACTGTTCATACCCTGGGTCGAGCTGTCTGACCCGGGATGTTCTACTGACAAGTTGACCGACCTCTTCAGGTCAGGACTACCCAACCTCTTCTCATAGAGCTCGGCCAAATCACCAGGAAAGCTTAAGAAGGGCCCAAATAGAAGACCACGCCCCAAATCCTAAGGCAGCCCAAGCCTACAAAGAGGAGGGTGATTCCCTTGAAGATAAGATGACCTCACTTAAAGATAAGATAAGATAAGATAAGATAACTATCTTATCTCCAGAAAAGTCACTCCTCACCATTATAAATACACTGGAGCACCTAGCTATAACTCATACTCTGATTCTACTAAAACCCTGCTTAATACCCTTGCTAACTTAAGCATCGGAGTTCCTTGCAGGTACCACCACCCTCCGGTGACAAAGGATCAGAAGCATAGCCAGTCCAGCAAGTCAGACACGACAGCTCCGGCCGCCACCCACCAACCGGACACGTCATCTCCGACCAGTACAGAAGATCTCGTCCAAGATCGACCTACAGTTTCAGGTAACCCTCGGAACATGTACCAAGGATGGAACACTTCAAGATGGGAGAAGCCTCAAGGAATTGATCACTCCTATTGGCAACAACCTCCGGATACTTATAGGTATAATTCACATCCTAGTGCATACCAATTCAATGGCTATGGTGACTCTTTTTATGATAATCAAGTACCACCACTATATGCTTCTGAACCTTATCCTCAATATGACTATCAACCATGCTCACAAGCCCATTTTTACCAAGCACCTTCTTGTGACCCACATCCATTGTATGACCAAACACCCATACTATATTCTTATGACCATTATGAGCAAGAACCTTTAGAACCACCACAACCCTATCAAGATTACTACCATGAACCACCTCAATACTCACAATCTCCATACCCATATCAAGAAGAACCACCTTCCTACTATGAACCCTCTCTCCAAAATGATGAACCCTTTTATCCACTCCAAGCTCCGATAGATGATTCTCTCACCTTGCTACTTCAAGGCCAAGCGGATATGCAAAGGAACACCCTAGAGTTTATGACTAACTTGACCAAGGTAGTGTATACTTTAGCCTACCAATGCTTGAACACTCAAGGTGTTTCCATAGCCACATGTGAAGAATCAATTGAAGAGTATAGCATGAAGGAGAGATTGGAAACTCTGGTGGGAAATGAGGAATGTTATTTTGTATTGGAGCAACTAGAGGAAGCCGTGATTGTTGAAGAAAAGGAGGAAGTGGTTGAGGATTTAGGAGATGTTGAAAGTCCATGGGAATGTAGCATCATGGAGCACTCTTCGAAGAAGCTTGATATTGATGTTGAGGAGGGTGCGCAACCTCCAAGGCATATCATCGTTGGAGATTTGGAAGAAGTTTATCAAGAGATGGATTCAATCATGGAGGAATTTCTATCTATAATTGAATCCTTTCCCATTGGATATGAAGTTGAAATTATAGAAGAATGTGCACAACCTCCCATAGCCTTGGTGGGCAATGAAGAAGAGAGTGAATCGAAAGAGAGCTACCAAAGGGAAAAGGTTGAAATTGAAGAAGTTTGTGAAGAGGTAGAGATAGTCAAGGAAAAGCACAAAGGAGTGGAGCTTGCAAGATCATTGGGACCACCCTTTCCTAAGTCACCATCCTACACAACATTCAAGTGGGTAAAATTCTTGTCCCTAAGCTTACTTTCTCACTTGAATATGGTTTGATTGAAAATGATGGTCAACATAGAGCTCTTGGTGAGAGTTAAAAGTAGAAGAGAGTTGTGTAGTGGTTGAAACATCACTCTAAATTCATGATGGTTGCATGCTCAAAGTTGTATAGTAATGATTGGTGGAGGACCAAATTTCATGGGTCTAGGAAGTTATTTGGAAGCTTCTTTGAGAATTCTAAGGTCATGCCACCCGGATGGAATAATGATGACCAATTTAAGGATCGGTGTCAAAACAAAGTGTGGGATCTAGGATCGCACAAGAAAAAACAAATTTGGGAGCTCATGGTTTGTGAAGAACTCCATCAAAGCTTGAAGATATTAAAATTGAAGAATGAAGCTTATTAGAGACTCAAGCATTGGTGGATGTTCAAGGATAGCTTTAAGCACAAGCCACTTTGAGAGGAGCTCCCCATAAGTCCAACTTAAGGACATTAAACAAAAGTGCTAGGTAGGAGACACCCCACCATGGTAACTTCTTTTCATTTTCTCTTTTTGTATATATTGGTAATTAGTTTAATTTCATGTTTTGTTGAGTTTGTTGAATATAATTGATAGTTTGGTCTGTTAAATAAGGTTTTATGGTGTTTTGGTAGCTGTTTGGAGGTTGGGAATGCTAGGTTTGGTCCAAAAACATAGAAAAATTTTGAAAAATAGAGCACCATCCACGCGTATGCGCACCTCACGCGTACGCGTGCATTAAGCATTTTCACCTCTCCACGCGCACACGCCATGTACGCATATGCGTGGATTGCAAGATTTTTCCTTCCAGCCATTTTCCCGATAGTTGTGCCTACTCTGCGCTAGCACTATGCCTGAGGCACAAACCAACTCGCGCGTATGCATACATGACATGTACGCGTCACTCTCGAAATAAACCATCAACGCAGACGCGCCATGTACGCATACATGTCGCGTCCACTACACCATCATCCACGCGCGCGCACCATGCATGCGTACACGTGGATGACCTTCCTTCACTACACTTCTTTTCTTCTTTTCTTTCCATTTCTTTCCTTCTTCTTTCTTCTTCCCTTCTCCTACCCTTCATCTGACACTCCCAAACACCATCTATAACCACTTCTTTAAGTTAGTTACGTTAGTTACTTACCTACTTAGTTTTGTTCTCATTTTCTTTTTTTTTCTTTTTCATTACAAGTGTTGGATTATTAATTTAGTTCACTATACATTGCTGCTTATTATTAACTACATGCTATCTTAGCTTGAATGTTTTTAAATGTTCATTGTTGGATTTTTTTTTGAGGTTATATTTTGCTACTTGATTTTGAGTTCTTCATGCTCACCTTTTGAAAATACCAAGTGATGAGAATCGCCTTCGAGCTTGTAACTCTTCTTGAATTGCATGAATTGGCCACCATGTAATTTGAATCCTTTTCCTTGATTAGGCAATTTCTTGATGGATGTTGCGCATTTACTTTAATGCATTGTGTTTTATGATTATATGCATCCATATGCTTTTAGCTTGAATGCTCTCATGCTTCTTTAGTGATTGTTTTACCTTACAAGTCTATTTAAAGAATCTCAAGCACACTAGGATAAGTGAAATGCATGTTTCTTTTGTGACATCGCTTTTTATGCTAATGTGTGTTCTAAAAGGCGCGCAATTTAGAATTCACAAACTTTTTTTGTCCTTAATTTCACACTAATTCACTCACTCAATTCTAGTGATTATTACCTTATTCCAACAATGTATGCTTCCTTGCTTTTGTATCTTCTCATCTTATGGTGCTATCTTCTATTTTGCATGATTGATGCACCACAAGCAAAAACGGAAGGAAGACTAAGAACATGCAGTAACCAGTTGATCTACCAGCTGAAGGTGGCAATCTGGAAAGTCACCGTACCCGCTTGCTCATCTTTAAATGCACCGAGGACGGTGCAAACTTTTAAGTGTTGCGAGGTCGTCCGACCGTTCGGTGTTCATGGGTGACAATTCTCTAATTTCAACACTTTTGCATTTTATTTTAGGTCTTTTAGGATTTTTACTTGCATTTTATTATTTTTGCAAATATACACACAATAAGCTTAGTCAAAATAATTAAATTTTTCATGATTTCTATCTATAGGGCACACCAATTGATTTGAGTGAAAACTTTTCATAGAACTTGCTTGAATTGTATATATATTGTGGAACATATTTTTGAGCGAAGAACACACAACCTAGTGAGTTTTGAGCCTAATGGTGTGGTTACATCTTATAACCACTTATTTCTCTTCTTGTGTGCATTATTCTCTCTCTATGATTGTAATCCTTGATTTGTTTGATTCTTTATGTCTATTATTTTGTGTAGACATGCATTTATATGATTGAGGCCATCATTTCAAATCGCCCACTTACCCAAATAGCCTTACCATTTATCTTCCATTGTTAGCCAATTTGAGCTAACGATTAACCCACTTGTTCTTAATTTAGCACATTACAAGCGTTAAAGCGAAAAATAATAAAAGCCCTTCATTTGAATCTTTGATTAGCTTAGGCTAGTGTGTGTGTATCATTCAAGTGTGGGAACCTTGGGACATTGGGTGAATAAAAGGGTAGTTTTGTATTTTTGTTGTAAATATTGGGAATTAGGTACATGCTCATGTGTAATGAATGTAAAACCTTATGCATTGATGCTCTTGTATATATTTTATTGCAAAGAAAAGTGAGAAAAACAAAAGAAAAAAAAGAGAAAAATAAAAGAAAAAATTTGAATATGGAAAAGAAAAAAAAATTAGAAAAAGAAAGAAAGAGAAGAAAAATAAAGAAATAAAAAGGGGACAAAATGCCCCAAAGCAAAGTAAAGTTCAATAAAGATCAATGCATATGGTTTGTAATAAAATGAAAATGAAGTGCATGAGTATGTTAAAAAGTGAAAATAATGGGTAGTTAGGTTAGTTTTGAAGTTGTATAGGATGTCATAGGTTAGGTGGGAGGTTTAAGCTTATCAAAGATTCGAATTTCAAGCTCACTTGACCAAATATGCATCTTACCGTGACCCTAGCCCCATTACAACCAATGAAAAGACCTCATTATAATTGTATGCATGCATGGAATAAATGTTGATTGTTAGAAGAAAAACAAATCTTGGAAAGCATGATTATGAGAGAATTGAGAGAATCAACCCTAAACACTTGAGCGAATAGAGTGTAAACACATCCGGCGAGGGTTCGATTACTCAATTACATGTTCCACCTATGATCATCTCTTTTCATGCAAGTTTGTAAAAATATTTAACGACTCAATTTAATTGTGGATTAGACTTGCTAATACCTTTAGCCCTTGTTCTTATATTGATTTTCTTGAAAATTGATTTATTTTGACCAAGCAATTGCATTCATGTAGACAGTTGCATATAGGTAGATTGTATTTAGCTTAGTTTGCATTGAATAAATGTTGATATCCTTTACTTTCTCTTGGTTTATGCATGAGGACATGCTTGGTTTAAGTGTGGAAAGGTTGATAAACCCCATTTTTAGGGTTTATCTTGTGGTGAATTTAGAGCATTTTATTAACATTTCCTCACATTTACTCAAGGAAATAGCATGGTTTTGTGATTGTCTCGTTATTTGTGCTTAGATGTGAAAACATGCTTTAGACCTCTAATTTGATGATTTTTATTCACCTTTGATTCCACTAGATGCCTTGATTTATTTGTTAAGTAATTTCAGGTTGAAAAGGCTAGGAATGGATCAAAGGAATGAAGAGGAAAGCATGCAAAGTGGAGAACACATGGAAAAGCCAAAGATTTGGGTATATTCATCCACACACACGCACACTGTACGCACACGCGTGGATCGCGGAACTCAAGGGACGCGCACGCATGCTGTACGCATATGCATCAGTGGCCACACGTGATTTTTAAATGGAAAACGTGCCCAGCAAATTCTGAGGAGCTGTGGGGCCTAGTTTGCAACCAACCTTGGCGCCAAAACGCATAAAAGGACCAAGGATTGAAGGGAATCATCGATTAGCATCATTTTTACACATTAGGAATAGTTTAGAGTTAGTTTTAGAGAGAGAAGCTCTCACTTTTCTCTAGGATTAGAATTAGGATTAGGTTTAGTTCTTAGATCTAGGTTTTCATTCATGCTTTCTTCCACTTTTGCTTCTCAATTCTTGTTGTTACATTCATCATTCTTCTATTCTTTTGTTGCAATTTCCTTTATGTTGTTTCCATGATTTGTTGTAGATCTACTCTTGCTCCTTCTCTTTTCTTTCAATTCAATTCAAGGTAATTCATAATAATTGTGTTTTTTTTTTATTGTTGGAATTAATTCCTTGTAATTAGTTGTTGTTAGATTTTGCTCTTGTTATTGTTTTTCTATGCTTTCCTTTTGTGCCTTCTAAGTGTTTGATAAAATGCTTGGTTGGATTTTAGTGTAGATTTTGTTCCTCTTGGCCTAGGTGGAGTAGTTAGTTCCGCTTGAGTTATCTAATTCCTTTGTTGATTGATAATTAGAAGTTGCTAATTGATTTGGATACCACTAAAGCTAGTCTTTCCCTTGGGAGTTGGCTAGGACTTGTGGAATCAAGTTAATAAATCCACTTGACTTTCCTCTATGGTTAGAGGTTAACTACGTGGTAGCAATGGACAATTTGTGGTCACAATTGAGGAGGATAACTAGGATAGAACTTCTAGTTCTCATATCTTGCCAAGAGCTTTGTTAGTTGTTAGTTTATTTTCTTTTCCATTTATATTTCTTGTCTAAAATCTCAAAAACCCCAAACATACCTCATAACCAATAACAAGACACTTTACTGCAATTCTTAGGGAGAATGACCCGAGGTTCCAATACTTCGGTTCATAAATTTAGGGGTTTGTTTTAGTGGCAAACAATCTTTTGTATGAAAGGATTATTGTTTGAGTTAGAAACTATACTTCGACGAGATTTCATTAGCGAAATTCTAAACCATCAAAAATCCATTCATCACTTTTTCTATTTTTATTTCTTTTTCTGCTATATAATTTTTTTTTCTCGCATTTTTTTTCGCATATATTTTTTTTTTGCTGCTTTTTCTTTCTTCAAGAATGAATTTTTGAATTTTTCATATTACCAAAAATACTTCTCCTTTTTCATCATTCTTTCAAGAGCCAACATTCTTAATTCCAATTTTAAATATGCACAGTTCATTCATACATTCAGAAAATAAAAATAATGCCACCACATCAAGATAATTGAACTATTCTTAAGGTAAAACTTGAAATTCATGCATCTTAATTTTCTTTTTTCAAATAAAATTTTCTTTTATGCAAGGGAAGAGATATATGTTACATTTTATAACTTTAAGACATAGATAGAAATGATCACGTAATAAGAACACGAGAACAGACAATAAAACATAATGGAAATAGAAAAATAACATAAAAGAAGGGGGTGATGGAACGGGATCACCTTAGTGACGACGGCTACCACTTCCTCTAGAGAATCCAATAGAGCGCTTGATGTCTTTAATGTCACGCCCTTGTCTCTGTTGTTCTTCCCTCATAGCTCTTTGATGTTCTCTAATTTCGTTGAGGATGGTGGAATGCTCTTGATGCTCCATCCTTAGTTGATTCATGTTAGAGCTTAATTCTCCCACAGAAGTCTGCCATTGATCCCAATAGCTTTGAGGAGGAAAATACATCCCCTGAGGCTTCTCAAGGATCTCATGTTGAGGCGGCTCCACATGCTCATGTTGTGGTTCATGTGCCGGCTCTCTACTATGCTCCACCATTCTTTTAGTGATGGGCTTATCTTCCTCAATTTGAGCATCGCCTTCTATGACAATTTCGGCTGAATTCCATAGGTGACAGATAAGATGAGGGAAAGCTAACCTTGCTTGGATGGAGGGCTTGTCTGCCACTTTGTACAATTCTTGAGGTATCACCTCATTTACTTTGACCATGATGCAATGGATCATGATGGCTCGGTCTATGGTCACTTCAAAGCGGTTGCTAGTAGGGATAATAGCGCGTCAGATAAATTCCAACCATCCTCTAGCTATGGGCTTGAGGTCAGGCCTTCTTAGTTGGATAGCCTTGCCTTGGGAATCTCTTTTCCACTGTGCTCCTTCCACACAGATGTCTGAGAGCACTTGATCTAGTATTTGACCAAAATTGACTCTTCTAGTGTAAGGATGTGGGCCTCCTTGCATCAAAAGCAAGTTGAACGCCAACCTCAAACTTTTCAGACTAAAGTCTAAGATTCTCCCTCAGACCATGGTGCTCCAATTTTTAGGATGAGGGTTCACACTAATGTCATGGTTTTTCATGACCCATGCATGAGCATAGAACTCTTACACCATTAAGATCCCAACCTCTTGGATGGGATTGGTTAGGACTTCCCAACCTCTTCTCCGAATTTCATGTTGGATCTCTGGATACTCATTCTTCTTAAGCTTAAAAGGGACCTCAGGGATCACCTTTTTCTTTGCCGATACTTCATAGAAGTGGTCTTGGTGGGCTTTGGTGATGAATCTCTCCACCTTCGAAGATTCAGAGGTGGTAGCTACGGCCTTTTCTTTCCTCTTTCTAGAGGGTTCTCCGACTTTGGGTGCCATAAGCGAGAATGGAAAGTAAAAAGCAAAGCTTTTCCAACACCAAACTTAAAACTTTGCTGGTCCTTGAGCAAAAATAAACAAAAGAAAGGAATGGAGTAGAAGAAGAAGAAAATAGATGGAGATAGAGGAAGAAGAGCAATCGGCCAAGTGAGGGCTAAAGGTGTATGAGTAGTGTGTGAGATAGGTGGAATGAGGGGGGTATTTATAGGGAGGTTATGGTTAGGATTTCGAATTAATGGGGGGGGGGGAAATATGAGTGGAAAAATTTGAATTTTAGTGGGTGGGGGTTGGTGGGAGCTATGATGGTTTGGGGAAGAGATATGAATGTGATTGGTTGAGGGTTTATAGGGAAGTGTGTGTGGGGAAGTGTGAAAATAAGAGAGAAGAAGGTGGGGTAGGTGAAGATGTTGCGGGACCCACTAGTCCTGAGAGGATAGGGAATTCATATTCCCTGCCCTCCATATGGGCGTTGAACGCCCAGCTCATGCTCCATAGCTGGCGTTGACATTCAAGGTGAACACCCAGAAGGGACCTCCTTCCTAGCGTTTAATGCCAGGTCTTCTGGTCCGTTGGGTATTGAATGCCCAGCCTCTGCTCCAAGGCTGGTGTTCAACACCAGTAATGTTAACCTTTGTGGGCGTTAAATTCCCACTCTTGCCATTTTGTCTGGTGTTCAACGCCAACAAGACATATTCTCCAGGGTACTCTGTTTCCACTTCTGAATATTTCTGTCTCTGTTCTGACTAATGCGCATGATCATGAGCCTAAAGAAAATAATTTAAAAAAACAAATTCAAAGAAAAACATAAATAATAACTATGGTTGGGTCCCTCCCAACAAGCGCTTCTTTAACGTCACTAGCTTGACGGTTAGCTCCTTACGGAGAATGATATGGACTCAGAATTTTGCCCTTTACAGTTAACTTTCTTCTTGTCTTCTCATGGATGAGCTCCACATGCTCTAGAGACAAGACACGACTCACTGTATATGGTATGACTTATTTCTTGGTGAAGACAACTCTCATGCCAGGTGAGAGGCCTTCAGTGGGGATCTTTTTGTCCCTCCAACCTTTAAGTACTTTCTTCTTAGTTCCTTTGGTCTCAGTGCTTGTTGATGGCTGCCCATCACTAAACTTAGAATGAGTGTATGGGGACTTAGTGAAGCTCTGCACTGAAGGTGATGGTTAGAACACTAAGTGTTGCACAGTTATCTCTCTTTTCTCAGAGGGAGAGTTGGGGTGAGGCATCTTGAACAAGATGTGCTCTTCCCCTAGTTGTAAAATCAGTTCTCCCTTTGCTATATCAATGATACCACTGGCACTAGATAGGAAAGGTCTTCCAAGGATGATGGATTCATCCTCATCTTCCTCAGAGTCTAAGATTATGAAGTTTACAGGGATGTAAAGGTCTTCAACCTTCTACTAAGCCATATGTTTTTTTCATTGACTTGCCTGCCATTGATGAGTCTATATTTGATGATAATTTTTTGCTTAATTTGGATGGATTTCATCACATAAAAATCACTTGAATAGCATACTTTTGTGTTTTCTCCCTAAATTGATCCTAAATGTAAAAACATGTGTTTTTCGTGCTTAAATTAGTGATTTTAATCCCACTTTTATACCATTCGATGCCATGACATGTTTGTTGAGTGATTTTAGGTCCTTTAGGCAAGAATGGATAGGAAAAAGTGGAAGGAAGCATGTACAAAGGGAGAACACATGAAGAAAACGAAGGAGAATCACACAGCCAAGTGTGTGTTCACACAATCCTCCATGGGTACGCACAAGAGAAGAATCTCCAAGTGTGCGTATGCACAATCCTCCGTGCATACGCACAAGAAGAAAAATAAGCATGTGTGCATACGCATAGGACCCAGCGCGTGACTTCATTATTAATGACCAATTTTGGGGCCCTTTTGGCCCAATTTTGGGTCTCTTTTGGCCCAATTTTGGAAGGCTTGATGCTGAGTGGGAGTGCTATATGAAGGGGAAATGACCACGTATGAAGGCATTAGCTTACATTAGGTTTTATGAGGCTTTCATTAGGTAGATTAAATAATTTAGGCATAGGAGTAGTGTAGAGTAGAGAATTCTCTCTTAGGGTTTATGTAGTTTTCATTGTAGAATTTTATAGCAAGCTTTGATCTTGGATTTTACTCATCTTTTGTAAGTAATCTTTAATTTCCTCTTTAATTTCACTACTTTTGCTTTTGTTTCCTTTGGTTCAAGTACTTTGTTAATATTTGCAATTTTAAGTTCTTGAAGTTTTGATTGATGAATTTACTGTTTTATGATTTATATTTGCTTGATTGCATGTTTATTGTTGATATTGTGAATAGTTTGGTTATAGTATTCCTTTTTCCTTCATAACCTTACATGTTTTTCTTTTATGCCCACAAGGTGTTTATGAAAATGCCAATTATCATATTGCAAGTATAGTCTACTGGAACTTAGGAATTAAAATTGATAATTAGCCTAGAGCTGGTTAGGAATTTTTTTCAAAATAAGATTGGTGTTGCAAGTATAGTCCTGATGGGATATTTTCGCGGAAAAACGAATTTCTCCAAAACACCCAAACTTAACCGGCAAGTGCACCGGGTCGCATCAAGTAATAATAACTCACGGGAGTGAGGTCGATCCCACAGGGATTGAAGGATTGAGCAATTTTAGTTTAGTGGTTGATTTAGTCAAGCGAATCAAGATTTGGTTGAGAGATTTGTGATTTGCAGAATTTAAATTGCATAGAAAGTAAAGGGAATGGGTAATTGGCATGAAATTAAAGAGAACAGGAATTAAAGTGCTGAATCTTAAAGAACAAGAAATTAAATGGCAGAAACTTAGAACGCAAGAAATGTAAATTGCAAAATCATAAAGTGCAAGAAATGTAAATGGCTTGAATTGTAAAGGGAATGGGGAGTTGGATTTGCAGAAATTAAACAAGGAAATGTAAAATTGCAACAAGCAGATGAATAGAAGAACACTTGGATTGAATCAGATCTAGAAACAGAATTGTAAATGAGCATGAAAACAGTAAACAGGGAATGGGAAATGGAAAATCCGGATCTCAGGACCCAAGAGACTAGAAAACCAAGTCTAGATCTCAATGCCTTCCTAGATCCAACAAGAACAATTGCAAAGGAAATTGTAAATTGCAAAGAAAGTAGATGAAGAACAATTAACCGAAACTGAAATTTAATTAAGCAGAAAATTAAACAAGATTCCAAGGTGAGATTGAAACAGAATTTCTTCAATTCTCCACCCAAAATCCAAGACAAGAAAAGTAAAGAGTGCTGGGCAAGAAAAAGGAAGAAGAGAGATCAATTCTCCTCCTAAATTCTCTTGAATTAAAACAACAATGCTAAGAATTGTAAAAGTGAGCTCTCAATCAAACCAGAAAAGAAAACTCTCTGAAAACTCAAAGGGCAGCCCCTTTAAAACTTAAATTCTAATCTATTTATACACTTTCTTCAAATGGTCTTCAAGCCTTCACTTGGGCCTTTTCTCTTGGTGGAATTGGGTTGAGAGAGGCCTTGGTTGATTGCTCTTGGAGTTTGGAGAAGAACCGAATTGAACCGGGTTGGAATCATGAAAGCTTGAGTAAAAGTTGGAGTAAAAGTTAGGGTCTAACTTTTGCTCCAACTTTTCACATCAGCACCCTTGTTTTGCTGATACCAACGTTGGGGCAAAAGTTAGGGGTCTAACTTTTGCTCCAACGTTGGCCTCCCCTTAGTTATTCCTGGCGCCAACGTTAGCCAGAAAGTTAGGGGCTAACGTTGGCGCAAACTTTTGCTAGCCCAGGGAGTTTTTCAAGCGCCAACGTTAGCCAAAAAGTTAGGGGCTAACGTTGGCGCAAACTTTTGGTGCATCCAAGGAGTGTTTTTCATGCCAAAGTTAGCCAAAAAGTTAGGGGCTAACTTTTGCTCCAACTTTTGCCCAAAAGTTAGCCAAAAAGTTAGGGGCTAACTTTTGCTCCAGCTTTTGCCCAAAAGTTAGCCAAAAAGTTAGGGGCTAACTTTTGCTCCAGCTTTTGCTTCCTGGTTCATAATTAATTCAAGACTCAAGTCATTCCTCCTAGCCATTCCTTCTTGCATCAACCTTTCTCCAAGCTTTCTTCACCTATCATTAATCAACCAAACACATCAAAGCTATGCTCAAAATCATGAGATATTCATTCTTTCATAATATGTGACATTTATAGCATAAAACCTCATGAAATGGCATGAATTCATACATGGTTGATTAAATCAAAGGAAACATGAAAATCTACCAAATTGGCTTGCTTTTGGCTCAAGAAAGTGCATAATTCAATTGAAAACAAAAGAAAAAGGCTAGTGAAACTAGGCTAAGATGACTTGTCATCACAACACCAAACTTAAAGCTTGCTTGTCCCTAAGCAAGAAATGAATTATGCTCAATGGTTCTTTCATTTAAGATGGATTGAAGAACAACTTGTCAGGTCCTCTGAGTGAAGTGATCAAGTGTCAGTGGGGTGAACTCTAAATCATATGCTCATGCAAGGGCTTCAGTGCTCACTAGTCCTCACATATTGGGAGTCTTAGGTCTTAGGATTTTCATCCAAATGGTATCATGGAGATCTCTTTATATGTAGTCACCTTGAAGCAGCTTATAGTTTCTTTGCTTTGGCCTTGACTCTAAGTGTCATGTCTCAAAGCGGCTCTTTAGATAAGCTTTCAATCAATACTCCTAAACCAGTTGGTTTTAAGGTATTAGGTGTTGAAGCACCCCTAAGGATTTACTTGCTCAAGCCTCTTTCTTTGACACAACTCAACCACAAGCATTTTACTAGGCTAACAACTCTTTGAGTCATTGTTTCTTCTTTCTTTTCTGCCTAGTAATTGATGCTCAGAGCCTTGGGCCATGTGCTTTTTGTCTTTGTATTTTCTTTTCATTCTTTTGTTTTGTTTGCTGCTTCTTGGATCAATAAATTTTTGAGAATCTCCACAATACTTCTTTGAACTTCATGTCCTGCCTATGAGCTCCCATGCAAGTTTTCACAAGCATGCAACCTCAATACACATTCATACAACTAGAACCACCACTTCTCCTAATCTTTTGCTTGCCTCAAAATTGTTTAATTCCTCAATCCTTCTTTTCAAAGAACTTTCATGTGATGCAATTTTTTTTTGAACATTGAGTGCAAACAAGTTTTGAAGAGAAAAATGTTGTGAATGATCAAGCATCTTGCTTATTGAATTACAGAAAAAAAAACCATGCTAAACAGACAGATAATCAGGGAAACTAAACCACTCTCAATCATAGCAGTGTTTGATGTAAGATAATCACTTAACAATACAACCTTTTGGAGTTCACTTGCTTTCCTTCTTCTCATCATCATCATTGCTGGCCTTTAGGTTCATCTTTTGTTTCTTTGGTTGATGATGCTTAATCCTTCCAAAAGCTTGTATGGACCTCTGCAATGATATTGAAAGTTGCTTGTTCCCCAAGCACTTGGAAACAATGGTTAGTCTGGCTGATTTATTTATGGGCTTTTGAACTTACTTTGGTGTGGGAACACCAAACTTAGTACCTTGCCAATGGTTTTCATGTGCATCAGATTAACCATGTGTAAAACTCTTTTTCTTTTTCAAAAGTGACAAAACTGAAAACTAGGAAATAGCAGAATAGTTAACTAGTTCATCCAACATGCTTGAAGCCAGCATTATGCAGAAAGTGAATGTGTTTTATAATGGGATTTTGGTGAAACACCAAACTTAGAATCCTGCATTCTCCTTTAGATTGTTTTGGTGTGCAACACCGAACTTAGCTTCTTGCATTATAGATAAAACTAATTAACCTTTTTATTAAAATAGTTATGAACAAAAAACTACCTCACGTTGGGTTGCCTCCCAACAAGCGCTCTTTTATTGTCACTAGCTTGACGTTGGAGCTTTCTTTTATGGTGGTTGAGGGTTGTAGTGCCTCAACTTGTCTCCCCTGACCGTGATCCTCCTCTTTGTTCTCTGGTGTTCAATTTCAGCATGTTCCAACGAGAGTATATTGCTGACATTGTAATAGTCATCAGTCTGTCGGCTTGCTCCCAGTTGTTGATATATTAATTGCACTTTGTCACCTTTGGAAAGCCCCTCTGTTGGAATCTTCCTGTTCTTCCAACCCCTTTTTGTTTTGTTTCTGCGTTTCATCCTTTCTTTTGTTGACCTTTCTTTTCTGGCTGTAGGCTTACCTTGGGGATCTTTCATCCTTTCAGTGGCTAATACTCCAATATTCTCTTGGACTTCTTCATCAGTTTGCACAACCTTTTGCCTTGGGATGTTGTTGTGAATCGCCTTGTTGCTTTCTTCCTTTAACTGTGATTCTTCCTTGTCAAGTTCCATATAGTTTTTCTTCTCATTACCAAACTGTGCTTCTAGTAACACCTTCAGAGTGACACTCCTGTCATGCATTCTGAGAGTTAATTCTCCTTCCTCTATGTCTATGATAGCTCTAGCAGTGGCCAAGAATGGCCTTCCCAGAATAATAGAGTCACCATCATCCCCTTCTGAATCTAGAACCACAAAATCTGCAGGGTATATGAAATTGTCCACCTTGACCAGAAGGTTTTCAATCATACCCCTGGGGTATACTGTTGACTTATCTACTAGCTCTAGAGATATCTGTACTGGTTTAACTTCCTCTATATGCATCTTTTTTACCAAGGAGGATGGTATTAAGTTGATACTTGCTCCTAGATCGCACATTGCTTTAGTGATGGTTAATTTCCCAAAGGTGCAAGGTAGCAAAAAGCTCCCTAGATCTTCAAGCTTAGGGGGAAACCCTTTTTGAATCAAAGCCCTGCATTCCTCAGTGAGCAGTATGGTTTCCTTCTCATGCCAACTTCTTTTCTTGTTGATAAGCTCCTTCAAAAACTTGGCATACAGAGGCATTTGCTCAAGTGCTTCAGCCAAGGGAATATTGATTTCCAGCTTTTTGATAGTCTCAAGGAACTTATGAAATTGTTGGTCCTTGGTTTCTTTGTTGCTTTTGATTCTTGGTTGGCTTTTCAACTGCTTCATTCCCTTTTTTTGGAATTTTTGATTGTTCCTCCTTTGCTTGAGTTTGCTTTGAAGCTTCCTTGCTTTCCATTGCATCATCATCATCGGCTTCCTCTGTGTGTGTTGGCTGTTCCTCTTCTATTGGTCTTTTGCTGCTCTCTACTTGCTTCTTAGTAGTGTCATTGTTGCTCATCAATGTTCTCCCACTCCTTAATTGTATTGCCTTGCATTCTTCCTTAGGATTTGGGATTGTGTCGCTCGGCAGTGAGCTTGAAGGTCTCTCAACAGAAATCTGTTTGGAGATTTGCCCCATCTGTCTCTCTAGGCTCTTCAGGGAGGCTTCATGATTCTTGGTTTTCATTTCCTGGTGTTTCAACATTTTGTCTATCACGGCCTCCAAGTTAGTGATTCTCTGGGCTTCAGGTGATACTTGAGGTGGGTTATGAGATGTGGGTGGTGGATGGTAGGCATTTTGGTTGGTGGGTTGGTTATTGGATTGGTACTGGTTGGGGTTGGGGTAGTTGTTTTGAGTTTTTCTGTAGGGGTTCTGGTTAGTTTGCTGCTGGTTGTGGTTTTGGTTGCTTCTTGGGTTGTTTTGGTTTGAGTTTCTCTGCCATGGTTGTTGGTTTTGGGTGTGATTATCTCCCCATCTGAGGTTTGGGTGGTTCTTCCAGGATGGATTGTATGTATCACCATACACTTCATTTGGTCCTTGGTTGTGCGTATACTATACTTGCTCTTGTTGTTGTTCTTCTTGAGTTTCTTCATTCTGTCCCCATGTGGTTGATGGTTGGCTAGTGTTAACTGCTGCAACTTGGAAACTATCAATCCTCTTGGCCATTTGTTCAAATTGTTGTTGAATTTGCTGCTGCATCATCTTGTTTTAAGCCAAGATTGAGTCCACTCCTTCTAGCTCCATTACTCCTCTTCTTTGTGATGGTTGGCAGTTTCTTTGATGAGCAAAGAAATATTGGTTGTTAGCCACCATATCAATGAGATTTTGAGCTTTCTCTGCAGTTTTCATGAGTTGCAAGGAACCTCCAGCTGAATGATCCAAAACTTCTTGAGATTTTAATGTTAAGCCCTCATAGAAATTCTGCAGCTTATCCCACTCAGTGAACATTTCAGGAGGACATTTCCTGATTAGAGCCTTGTATCTCTCCCATGCCTCATGGATGGGTTCAGCCTCCATTTGTGTAAATGTTTGTACCTTAGTCTTCAACCTTATGATCCTTTGAGGTGGGTAAAATTTGGCAAGAAACTTGGTTACCAAATCATCCCAATTGTTGATGCTGTCTCTTGGAAAGGATTCCAACCATTGAGTGGCCTTGTCTCTGAGAGAAAATGGGAATAGCAATAGCTTGTAGCTGTCAGGAGGCACACCATTAGTTTTAACAGTGTTACAAATCCTGAAGAAGGTGGATAGGTGTTGGTTCGGATCTTCAAGTGGTCCTCCACCAAAAGAGCAATTGTTTTGAACCAAAGTGATGAGTTGTGGCTTTAGTTCAAAATTGTTTGCATTGACATTTGGAGTTAAGATGCTACTTCCACAATGTCTAGGATTTGCAAAAGTATAGGAAGCTAAAACTCTCCTCTGGGGTGGATTGTTATTGTTGTTGTCTGCTCCACATGGTGGATTAGTTGAATGTTCCTCCATATCTTGGAATTCTTCTTCTGATTCCTCTTCTCCAACAATATTTTTCCCTCTTTCAGCTCTTCTTAACCTTCTAAGAGTTCTTTCGTCTTGTTCATGAAAGATGGGTGTATTTCTTCTTGTACCTGACATACAAGCAGAACATAAGAAACACACAAACCAGTGACACTTCAATCTATTGCTAGAATGAAGTTTTAGTTAGCTTAAGCAAAAATTCAAACAGTTAGTGGGTTAATTGAAAATTAAAGGAACAGAAAATAAAAATGCTAGATCTAGATCACCACCTAACTTAATCATTGTCAATCTAATCTATCCCCGGCAACGGCGCCAAAAACTTGATGGGATATTTTTGCGGAAAAACGAATTTCTCCAAAACACCCAAACTTAACCGGCAAGTGCACCGGGTCGCATCAAATAATAATAACTCACGGGAGTGAGGTCGATCCCACAGGGATTGAAGGATTGAGCAATTTTAGTTTAGTGGTTGATTTAGTCAAGCGAATCAAGATTTGGTTGAGAGATTTGTGATTTGCAGAATTTAAATTGCATAGAAAGTAAAGGGAATGGGTAATTGGCATGAAATTAAAGAGAACAGGAATTAAAGTGCTGAATCTTAAAGAACAAGAAATTAAATGGAAGAAACTTAGAACACAAGAAATGTAAATTGCAAAATCTTAAAGTGCAAGAAATGTAAATGGCTTGAATTGTAAAGGGAATGGGGAGTTGGATTTGCAGAAATTAAACAAGGAAATGTAAAATTGCAACAAGCAGATGAATAGAAGAACACTTGGATTGAATCAGATCTAGAAACAGAATTGTAAATGAGCATGAAAACAATAAACAGGGAATGGGAAATGGAAAATCCGGATCTCAGGACCCAAGAGACTAGAAAACCAAGTCTAGATCTCAATGCCTTCCTAGATCCAACAAGAACAATTGAAAAGGAAATTGTAAATTGCAAAGAAAGTAGATGAAGAACAATTAACCGAAACTGAAATTTAATTAAGCAGAAAATTAAACAAGATTCCAAGGTGAGATTGAAACAGAATTTCTTCAATTCTCCACCCAAAATCCAAGAAAAGAAAAGTAAAAAGTGCTGGGCAAGAAAAAGGAAGAAGAGAGATCAATTCTCCTCCCAAATTCTCTTGAATTAAAACAACAATGCTAAGAATTGTAAAAGTGAGCTCTCAATCAAACCAGAAAAGAAAACTCTCTGAAAACTCAAAGGGCAGCCCCTTTAAAACTTAAATTCTAATCTATTTATACACTTTCTTCAAATGGTCTTCAAGCCTTCACTTGGGCCTTTGCTCTTGGTGGAATTGGGTTGAGAGAGGCCTTGGTTGATTGCTCTTGGAGTTTGGAGAAGAACCGAATTGAACCGGGTTGGAATCATGAAAGCTTGAGTAAAAGTTGGAGTAAAAGTTAGGGTCTAACTTTTGCTCCAACTTTTCACATCAGCACCCTTGTTTTGCTGATACCAACGTTGGGGCAAAAGTTAGGGGTCTAACTTTTTCTCCAACGTTGGCCTCCCCTTAGTTATTCATGGCGCCAACGTTAGCCAGAAAGTTAGGGGCTAACGTTGGCGCAAACTTTTGCTAGCCCAGGGAGTTTTTCAAGCGCCAACGTTAGCCAAAAAGTTAGGGGCTAACGTTGGCGCAAAGTTTTGGTGCATCCAGGGAGTGTTTTTCATGCCAAAAGTTAGCCAAAAAGTTAGGGGCTAACTTTTGCTCCAGCTTTTGCTTCCTGGTTCATAATTAATTCAAGACTCAAGTCATTCCTCCTAGCCATTCCTTCTTGCATCAACCTTTCTCCAAGCTTTCTTCACCTATCATTAATCAACCAAACACATCAAAGCTATGCTCAAAATCATGAGATATTCATTCTTTCATAATATGTGACATTTATAGCATAAAACCTCATGAAATGGCATGAATTCATACATGGTTGATTAAATCAAAGGAAACATGAAAATCTACCAAATTAGCTTGCTTTTGGCTCAAGAAAGTGCATAATTCAATTGAAAACAAAAGAAAAAGGCTAGTGAAACAAGGCTAAGATGACTTGTCATCAAGTACGAATGATGGCTGGTATGAACGACGGCGAGCTCAACGACAACAACGGCCTCTTCTCCTCCTTCTGGTGGTGACACAACAACACAAAGGGAACGGCGCAGGGATGATCGGCGATACACGAAGCTCCTCTAGCGGCGACGGTGAGTGGGTAAGCTCCTCTTCAATTTCAATTTTATGTTTATTTTGTAAAGCCTATATAAAGGCATCAATTTCATTTCATTCGGGAGCTCGGTTATGTTGGCTTTGCTAGAGAGCAATAGGAGTAGGAGTAGGAGTAGAATAGAAGACTCTCTTTGATACACTTTTATTTTCTGCACTCTCTACATTTTAGAACTCAATTCAGCTTTATGAAATTTCCATTGCTTACACGTCTCTGCTACAGTTTCCTTTTATGCTACGATTTCCTTCTCTGCAATTTCACTTTCTGCAATTTTACAATTCTGTTCATGATTCAGCTTGATTTAATTTTCCTGCAATTTAAATTTCCTGTTACTTGCTCTCAAGATCTCTTCGATTGCTTGCTTTATTGCTTTCTTTAAATTCCTTGCACCCAATTCCCTTTACATTTGCTGCATTTTACATTTCTTGCTCTTTAAGTTTCAGTCAATTTACTTTCTGCACTTTATAATTCTTGCAATTTACTTTCTGTTGTTTCAATTTCATCCAATTAAACACTGTTAGCTTAAATAAACTAATCACCTCACTAAAGTTTCTTGATCCATCGATCCTTGTGGGATCGACCTCACTCTTGTGAGTTATTACTACTTGATGCAACCCGGTACACTTGCCGGTGAGTTTGTGTGGAAATCTAATTTTCCCTTATCACCTTGGTGTTTTGATTTTCTTTTTTTTTTTTCCTGAGAAGCTTACACTTTTGTTCAAAGCTAGGTGTTATGTGTTGCAGCAGCTTTTTAGCTTGGTTTTTCAATCAACACATCTCCACCACAGACACTTGGCTCCCAATTCATCCTAAGACATTGATGCCCAGCACCTCTTTGGGTTACTAAATGCTTTGTAATTAGGTTGCTCTTGATGGTGAATTTTTGGTTGGTAATCCCAGATTAGTTAATCCAAGTTACCAAGTTTGAAAATACTCCTCGGAACCTACTAATACAAGCAGATCCTAATACAATAGCATCACAAGCATATGTCCTAAGGTCCAAGCTATTGGTGTCTAGCCTTTTTATTTGTTTCTTTTATTTTTGTTGCCAATTATTGGCTTTTCTTCCATCCTTTTCTTGCTCTTTCTTTTTCCAAGGATAATTATTAATTGAAGGTTTTACAACAGCAACTAGGTTCACACTACAAGGGATCATCCTAACCTTTATCTTTTATTAATAAGCTTACTTTAACAATCAAACAAACATACCACCACTGAACTCTTTTACTATTCCTAGCACATTGGACATTCACTTTCTTTTTCAACATTTTTCTCTTATTGAAATCAACAGGCAAAAGGGACAAGTCATAACATCTAAATTGATGATGATGAAAACAAGTACTTAAACCAGAACATTTATTTTGGAACTTAGGGAAAGTAAACAACAGAATTTAAACTTCATAAAACGAAAACACAATCTTTCTTATTGATAGACAAGGAGCAACACCACCTTTCAATTCCCTGATTGCTTTCCTTTATTCTTGGCATCTTGCTTCTTCTTGCTTCTTCTTTCTTTCAGCTGGTCTTCAGTCCCAAATCTCTCCTCATCCCATAGTCCAGCATCCACCAAGTGTTGCTTCATTCTCTCTTGCTTGCTTTTTGCTTGAGTTTTATGGAAATCCATGAGTTCAGTGCATTCTTGATATGGTTTGATTCCTCTGCTTAATAGTGGCATGCTACCGGTTAGGTAGTGGTGCACAGAATTGTAATCGCACTTTTCACAACTCTGGTACAACTGACCAGCAAGTGCACTGGGTCATCCAAATAGAAAAACCTTACGCGAGGTTGAAACAATTGGAGAAACGAATGATCATTGAAGAAAAAGGAGACGAGGTTGAAAATTTAGGAGATGTGGAACCACTATGGGAGTATCAACAACCTCCGGAGCATATCAAAGTTGAAGAATATGAAGAGGTTGATCAAGAGATAGACTCAATCATCAATGACTTTTTATCTAAAGTCGAATCATCTCCCATTAGGTGCAAAGTTGAAGTTATTGAAGACAACTCCAAGCCAAGTAATATGGGTGACCTTGTTGAAGACCCTTCCATTGGATGTGAAGGTGATAGTGAATTGAACTTCACACAACCTTCAAAGCTTGACTTGATTGATGACGAGGAGGAATTGGAAGAAGTTGATAAGCAAGAAGAAATTGAAAGGAGCTGTCAAGAGGTGGAAACAACTAAGGAAGAGCCTAAGGGAGCAACCCTCGCATTGTCGAAGTGTGGGGAGGCTCTCCCTCCTAAATCACCATCCAACACAATATTCAAGTGGATAACATTCTTACCTTTAAGTTTCACTGTCTTACTTGAATATGGGTTAATTAAAACAGATGGGCAACTTAGAGCTCTTTGTGGAGTCAATAGTAAGAGGGAGTTGTGCAGTGGTTAAAAGTGTGGTATTCGGCTCACTAATGTCACAACTTCAAGGCATAGGGACTATGATTGGATGAATGCTACTTTGTGTGGGTATAGGAAGAGATTTTGGTGTGCTAAAGAGAATTCTATGTGTCAACCACCCGGATGGAAGAATCATAACAATCAACTTAAAGACGGGTGTGAAGATAATATATGTGACCCCAGATCGTGTTTAGTGAACCACCTGTGGGACCTCATATCTTGGGTCGAACTTCACCCAAGCTTGGTGAAAAAGGTTGGAAATTCTGTCAATCACTTGAGAAGCGAAGATCCTTGGAGATTCAAGGATGAGTACAGACACAAGCCACCATGACAAAGGGCCCCCCAAATGTCCAACTTAAGGACTTAAAATAAAAATGCTAGGTGGGGGACACCCCACCATGGTAAACTCTATCCACTCTCTTGTAGTTTGCTTAATAAGTGATTTGAGTTGTCATTGTAGGTAGTTTTCTATTCATATAGTTGCTTTAATAATTGGGTTGCTAGTTGCTTGTGATGCAAGCTTTCCTTACTTGTATTTGAAAAACCTTTCAAGAACCAAAATTTTTGTAAATTTTCATTTTTGGTCGGTTTTGATTTATAGGTAGTGTTAGGTTAATTTTAGCTATTTTTTGTGTTTCTGAAAAAAAAAGGGAGCAGGGGCGCGTGCGCACGCTGCACACGCACGCGTCGATCAGCGAACAAAACCCCATTCACAACTCCAGAGAGTTGGGCAAACCTCGCGCAAACATTGAGCGTGGGGCATAAGGGGATACACGCGTACGCGTAAATGACACGTACGCGTCAATGCACCAACACAGATTTACCTCATATTACCCGAAAGTTGTGCGACTGTGGCGCGAGCATTATGCTTCTCGCGCAAGCCTCAGCAGACGCGGGCGCGCGCAGTACGCGTACGCATTGAAGCGCCCCCTTCCCACCCACGCATGCGCACACATCGCGCTTCCATGTCAATCCCCTCTTCGTACCATCCACGCACACGCGTACAGGACACATACGTGTGGATTCAAAAACACTAACCCCATCCACGCGAGAACCCTAACATCGCGTCCCTCACATCTCCTTTTCCTCTAAACGTTCCCTTTCTCCCTTCCCTCCATAAATACAGTGCCACCCCAAGCCACCCTCATCTGCCTCTGTCCAGCGACCCGTCGTCACCGTCGACCACCCCGTCCTCTCCCTCTCTTCCTACTTCTCTTCTTCTCTCCTCTGTCGCTCTCCACTCACCTCTGCCTCTCTTGTCTCACTCTCCGCCGTAACCCCCTTCTTCCTCCACCCAGCACTGCCGCGCGCCCCCACTGCTGCTGGCGACGTGCGAAACCACCACCATCCCCACAACCTTTTCTCCTCTCTTTCCCTATTCTACCCCTTTCTACTCTGACCATCACTCTCCTTTTCTGCCCCTGTGCCACTCTCTGTTCTTCAGCTCTACTCCGTGACTTTGCCCTCTCTGCGTAGCCGTAAGCTCCGCCACCACCACTCCTGAGCGGCACTGCAATCCTTCACCCTCTCACCTTTCCATTCCCATTTCTGTCCTACTACCCCTCAGGTTCTCCCCCTACCTTATGCTGTAACAACCCTGATTTTTTAGTACACGAGATCTTTTCTGAAGGCACAGAATCCTCCGGAAGGTCAGTAAAAGGAACACCTCTGCTATATCATCAATCATCTCAATCCTCATTGTCATTATGTCATCTTTAAGCTAGAACCTTTTCTGAGGCAAGCTCGATAACGCAATCACGAAGAACCTAGTTTTTGAACCGTATCGGTTTGGAGTTTTGATTCTAATTTTTGTAAATACTCTTAGTTTGATGAACCAGACTCGATTCATGAGAGAAGAGAGATAATAGTATAATATTATCATTATATTAGTATTAGAAGATGCTTGAATGATATTATAAGGTTACCTGGTCTGTTTTAGTTAAACATAGGAAATTGGTTTAACCACGTTTACAGTTTACTAATGCAGCTTAGCACCAACACTCTCTGATGACTTTAGAAATGCTAAGGCTTCATCATAGATGTTCTATTCTCATAATAAATATGTTACTAGTGTCATATATTCTAGTAGCTCAGAAAATAATTTTTAGAGATGTTTTTACAAGTTTTCCGATACACCTAGTTTTAGTAGTTATACACCAGAGATATTTTAATATTATTTTAACCCACCTTCAAGCCAACCAATCACAAATCACCTTACACCCCCAAGACCTCAAAGGCTGCCTCATTTGCTCATTGTGGCCGAAAATCATCAAGAGAAAAAGGAGAGAAAAGTTCTTAGTTCCAAATCTTCAAAGCTTGATTTCTTCTGAACTAAAACTCAAATCAAAATTCCGATTTCACCAAAATGATCCTTTCTTCTTTCTCTACATAACCATATAACATATCAAGGCTGGAAATAAGGTGAGATGGCTGTCTCCCTCCCTCTTCAATTCGGTTTTCAAGGAAAACCATACAAAACATGTGTTTTCTTGATGTTTTTCCTTAGGAATCATGCTTAACTTGACTTGAGGGCCATGAAACGTGAATTTACATCAAGTATAAGGTTAGAAATCACTTCCTAACATGTTGAGTGAGATTTGGTTAGTTGAGGGTTTTTGGATTTAAATTTGTTCTTGATGTGATTTAGGAGGAAAAAGTGCTTTAAGAACACTTCAAAGAGTAACCGGATTTGGAGCAGCAAATCAAGGTAGGGTTTGACAAAATTAATCTTGATTGATTGTGTTTGAGTTGTGTGATTATGATATGATTTGGATGTGCTTGAAATTGATGGTTTATATGAGTGATTCTTGCTGAAATTTTGGTAAAAATTTGATGAAATTTGAGGATATTCAACTTTGAACTTATGTTCTTCATGGCTGCTAGAAAAACGAAACCATAGGCCCTAAATCAGGGTTCAATTTGTGTTAAAATCATGTAGAAAAGATGGGGTTTTAGTGGCTAGAAATTTATCTTGAATTATGGTAAAAATCGGTTGCTGAAAAGACTGAAAAACGGGTAAAAACAGAGAAAGAATCTGAAGAATTTACGAAGAACACTTTGAGTTTGGTGAAGAACAATGAAGAAAACCTTTTAGATCTTAAAAAGGGCAAGGTTGTAATTATTTTGGTGTTTGAGGGGTTATTTTGTAATTTCTGAAGTTAGAGTGGTTAAAGTAGAAATATTAAAAGTTACGGGTGGTAAAAAGTGAATTTTAAAGGTTAAAAGTTAAAGTGGGGTAATTTTCGAAATTTTAATGATAAAATAATAAATAATAATAAAATATTAAATAATAATATTTAATTAAAAATAATATTTTAATAAAAATAATAAAATAACGCGGAAAAGGCAGTTTTCTATAAAAGCTTTAGAAAGACAACTTTAAGCCCAGAATCTCATAATTACCTTCATAAAACACTTAGGGAGTGGTAAGAACATATTAGTGAGGCAAAGATAAAAGAAAGATAAAAAGTTGAAGAAAAGACAAAAATCAAAGGAAAAGTCTGTAAAGGTTTAATGACAGAAAACAGACAGAGATTAGTAAACGAACTAGGGTAACATAGTTAGTCCTTGAGTTGCGACTAGGGTTAGGTATTATATGAAAAGTTAAACTATTTTAGTATAGACTTAATGAACCTATACTTGGGGCAGAATAACTATTCATACCGAAATTTACATAAGCTTTAAATACACATGTTAAACAGAGAAATCAGAGCAGAATAAAGTAACACAGAGCACAGAGTAACCAGAGTAAAGTAAAGAGATACAAAGAGAAAAGAATAATATGATAAAGAGAAATGGTTTGAGCCAGGATATTGTAAAAGTGAAAGATGTAAAGTTTGTACAGTATGATTGAACAGAGAAAGAAAGAGGTACTGCATAAGAATGTGAAAATGATGATGAATAATGAGAATGATGATGAATGATGATAATGAGAATGATTATGTAATGATCTGCTGTGTGAAGGCAGTCAGATAGATAGTGGTACGACCACAGAACGTTTTCCAGTGTTACACAGCTATTGAGAGCTGTACCTGCAACTGATAACCTGGGATCACTTGCAAAGGATATTAATTCATACACGGCTAGAATGCCGCACCTGTAAAGTAAGGATTGCTTACAGAGAATATGATTTCATACACGGCTGGAATGCCGCCACCTGTAAGGCAGAGTTTGCTTATAGAGGATATGACGCATACGTCGGTTAGTGAGAACTGTACCTATGCTGACTGGAAAACCATACCCGTTTCAGCTACTTCGGGTAACGTTGGGAGCGGGTAGAAACCGACAAATGAGCTCATTACCTGCGCTAGGGCTAGACATGCATCATACTTGGTTGCGCATTTCCTTTGTTATGATTGTGGTATGAATGTATGCTTTCCTTGTTTGTATTCCATTCTCTGCGCTTGTGTTATTTTCTTGAATTCTTCTGTTTGTGTTCTGTTTTCTATTTTCTCTATTTCCTCTATTTATCTTCATCTTCTATTTACTGCTTTTTGTATTTTGCTATTCGTTTGCAAAACAACATATAATTAATGAACTTAACTAATAACCCCGACCCTACTAAGAACTCCCCAGTTCTTACCCCTTCTCTCTCCCTTCCCCCTTCAGATGGAAGCATGAGTAACCTTCCATAGTTTGCTGACGATCGTTCCAAAAAAAGATTCCGCTCTAGGTAGTCTTCTGAGTCTAGGGTGAATCTCGTTTTCGATTTATATGTATATACTCTGAGACCAGCCAATGTCTGCACCCCGTTTGTACGTGAACTTTAACCTAAATCCTGTGTACGAGACTCCTGTTGTGTGGCTACTTGATGAGGTACCCGAGAGACGTTATATGGCAATGTCTGATCGTGCAGAGGAGTAACAAATGATGTTCTACCTTTTGATGATGTTCCACCTGACTCGAGTTTTGAAGACTTAGAACGTACTTTCCCTCGCTTTAGTAGTTTAGAGGGACTAGGTGAGTATAGAGTCTAGACTAGCCTGGATGCCAGCTTGGGGACTTCTTGAACAGGTCAGGGCTTGGGATGTTGTATGTATATATATGTATATAGTTATTATCTAGCTATATCTAGGGGTGTTCTAACTAACAGTCTATACTCTAATAAAGGCTAAATCACCGAATGTTGTCTACTACTTGTGATGTATTTATGTGTGGTTAAATATAACTGTTTTACCTGTTATTATTTGTGAATTGATTATAAATGATTATGTTTATTAATTCAAACGTTTTCAAAAATAAAGTACCTCGCAAACTAACTACGTTTTTAACAACGAATCAGGCTCATATAATAAATAATAGATAATAAATACGATGACAAATTGGTAGCACTCAGTTTCCGGTGTGTCCTAGGTGTACTGAAAATTAAGTCGTTACAAATGCTCTATTCTTTGCTTTCATTTAGTAATTTTGTTGGTTAATGTTAGATTAAATTACCTGTCTGGATTTTGTTTGCTAGGTTAGATAGATATGTATGCTGTTACATAGTTAGGTTGTGGTTAGAGGATTCTAGGCCTGATAAGTGCTCCGTTCCTGTTTATTTTCTGAATGTAAACTACTTGGTTGCTGTTTGGTGATGTCTATATACATATTGTTATTGCTATGCTGCGTCAACGCTACCTTGCTGCACTTTACTTGTGAGATTGAGCTTGCTGCTACCTGAACTTATGCTTTGATATATCATATGTGTTAATTTGCTGCTTTTCGCTATCCGGGAACGTCCAATTTACTGGCGGAATGCTGCCCAAATTTTTAGAAATTTTTTGGGTTTTAAACTTGCTACCTAGAATTGAACTTGACACTTTTAGAATTGAGTTTTCCTTGACCTGCACCAAGTTCAATTCTTAGGTGACTTGGATTGGCATTTTCGTGTCCATTTTGCTTCATGTAATGTGCACTGAACCTTCATATGCCTTCACTTCTCAAGTTAAATCAAATGTTTTTTGACTCATACTAAGCTCACCATTTAATTTTGACTTGCATTTTTCTTGAATATGGTTCATTCTTTTGCAATAATTGGTGCATTCCACTTGTGTAGCCCTTTCAATTCAAATTGGTTCTTAACTCGTTTTAGTTACACAAAGTGCATATTTCACTCTTTCTATATCAATTATTGCACATTTAGTGACCATGGGCATTGTTGATGAACCGCTTTTCTCTTATATGCCTTTATGCAATTTCATATTTCATCATCAATGACTTGCATCATCCTCATGATCGTGGGCATGCTTGTCTTTACACGCTTGTTTGGGCTTCTCTTGGTTAAGTACCATCATTGTCATCCCACTTATATATGACCTAGTTTTCTAACTTTTTGACCTTGTTAACATTCTAACTTGTTAACATTTTAACTCTCTTTTTGTTTTTTTCACTAACACTCACATTCTTTTGGGCATGATGACTATGGTTGCTTAACAAACAAGCATTCTGTTATCAGTACATGACATCTTGGTTGTAATTGATTTGAATTTTGTATGCTCTTTGCTTGCATTCCAAGTTCTGATTCTTTTGCCTCACTTCATGAATATGTCAAGATTCTTGCCTTTTGTATATGCTTAATGCTATGCTTTGTTTTTCCCTATGTGAGTTAATTGTTTATATCCCGTATGTCTACTTTTCAGGATGGCCGATAGAGGAAAATTCAAGGTTACCTCTAGAAAGCAAAAGAGACCTCAGCCCTCCACTCTTTCTCCTTACTATGACTATGCCAAGAACCCTCTTAATGATGAGGATAAAGCCAACCAGCAGATGCCGCCTACAGAAGCGTATAGGTTTCCTAACCTATACTGCGAGCTCAATTTCCCGACATATCGGAAGAAGAATCTGAATATAGAGAAGAAACTGGTCCTCCCAACTGACGTGCGGCGAGACATTACGACACGTATTCAGGGGATGGGCACGGGCTTTATTGGTAGGGAGCTAGGCAGGGTGAACTCGTCCTGGTTGAAGGAATTTTACTGTAACTTCTTTAGACACACCCTCGAGTCAGTGCACCTGCGAGACGGGCAGATATTGATTACGGAGGTGGCTATTGAGGATAGACTCCGCTATCTACCTAGGACCGGTACTACAGATGCCATTGAGAAGGCAAAAGTGGCTATACATTGCATGACCTTCGATTATGATGCTCTGAGGGACGTTATTGCAACCCCGGATGCCGCTTGGGTGATGGACATGATAACAAGTCATCTTATGCTAGCTTTTCAAGCATTTTTCACTTGTTTCATTAGGTTTTATGCACTTTCTTGCACAATAAGTGATTTGGAGTGGATTTTCATGATTATGTTAAATCAATCAACTATCATTTTTTGACACAAAATCATAGGGTTTAAGCTAGAATTAGTTGATTTTAAGAATGAATTAGAAACTTTGTGAATTTAGTGATACTTTGACATGTTTGTGTGGTTGCTTGCAGATGAAGAAATGATAAAGAAAAGAAAGAACCAGGAAAGTGTTGCATTACCAAAGCGTGGCAATTTATTAAGGCAACGCTAAGCTTGGAAATGAAGACCACCATCCAAGGAGGGCGCTCCATTAAGTGAGCACTACGCTCACTCTAGTGAGCATTTGTGTGCTCTTCAGCAAAGGAAGCAAGGCCAAGACAAGGCTGGTGCTCAATTAAGTGAGCGCTATGCTCACTCTAGTGAGCATTGTCACGCAACAAACCAAGGAAGGCAAGGAGCGCTCAAATGGCGCTCAAAGAAGTGAGCACTATGCTCAAAAGAAGTGAGCATTTTCGAGCTCTCAACTAAGTAAATAAAGGACGCACATCATGCAAAGAGGGGTTCACCAAGGCTCGAAGGTGGAAGCACGCATCAACACTAGACATAGCGCTCATTATTTGAGCACAATGCTCACTTAGTGAGTGCTAGTGAGCATGCTTCACCAAGGAAAGTGAGCACAACACTCACAAAACTGAGCGGAGCACTCCACTGGAGTAGGTCTCCAACTAAAAATTGAACCAAGCCATCTTGGATCCATTTCTTTACAAATCAAAATGGCCCACTCCAAGCTTTGATGATCAAAATAGAAAGTGTATAAATAGGATTAAGTTGGATTTGTAAAGAACCTTTTGCTCATTTTTAGTTTTACCTTTAGCTCATTTTTAGTTTTCACTTTTAATTTTCAATTGTTTTCAATTTGCAATTTGGGAATTTGGATCTAGTTTACTTTCTGCATTTTCTTTTCTTTTGCAACATCTGCTATCTGTTCTTGGAATTTCAATTGAGATTGAAGAGCTTCATTGATTCAAAATCTGAGAATCATCTTTTATTCTTCTTCTCAATTGTTCTAAGAATTGGATCTAAATTTTCTATTCTGTTTTAAATTTCATTTTCTTCAGCAATTTGTATTTTTTGCACTTTAAGTTTCTGTAATTTACTTTTCTTGCAATCTAAGTTTTAGTTTATTTACTTTCTTTAACTCTAAGTTTCATGCAATTTAATTTTTCTGCACCTTTAGATTTAGCCAATCCACTTTCTGCACTTTATTTTTCTACTCAATTTACATTCTGCACTTCTATTTACTTGCAATTTAGCTTCTGTCAATCAAAATCATTCAAAATCACTCAATTCATTAACTAAATTCATCACCTAACTAAAATTGCTCAATCCATCAATCCCTGTGGGATCGACCTCACTCTTGTGAGTTATTACTACTTGATGCGACCTGGTACACTTGCCAGTGAGTTTTGTATGGAATCATTTTTCCCTCATCAAGTTTTTGGCACCGTTGCTGGGGATTGATATAGATTGACAATGATTAAGTAAGGTGATAATCTAGATTAAGCACTTTTTCTTTTCTTTTTCTTTGTTTCTAATAAGCACACTAGCTGTTTGAATTTTTGTTTAAGCTAACCATAACCTCACTCTAGCAGTAGAGTGAATTGTTTTTGTTTTCTGGTTTTTGTGTGTGTTTTTCTTGTTGTTGTATGAAAGAGGCAAGGAGAGAGATCCCTACCTTCTGTGATCAAGACGAGAGGACCCTCCGAAGATTAAGAAGAGAAGCAAGAGGAAAAAGTGTTGTTGGAGAGGAAGAATCAGAGGATGAGAACTAAGAGATGGAAGATAATCCATCTAACCCACCTGATGGAGTAGCCAGCAACCATGGCCAACCTCAGAGAAGCGTTTTAGCCTCTTACACCTTCCCCAACCCAAGGCATTGTGGGAGTAGCATCCTTACTCCAAATGTCAATGCAAACAACTTTGAATTGAAGCCTCAGCTCATCACTCTTGTACAGAACAATTGTTCCTATGGAGGAGGCCCTCTGGAAGATCCAAACCAGTACTTATCCACTTTTCTGAGGATTTGTGACACTGTCAAAACTAATGGTGTGCATCCAGATATCTACGAACTGTTGCTGTTTCCATTTTCATTGAGAGACAAAGCTGCTCAATGGTTGGAAGCATTTCCCAGAGAAAGCATCAACAATTGGGAGGATTTGGTAGGCAAGTTTTTCGCTAAATTCTACCCACCTCAGAGGATCATTAGATTGGTGCAAACCTTCACTCAATTGGATGCAGAATCACTCTATGAGGTTTGGAAGAGATATAAAGCCTTGATTAGGAAGTGTGCCCCTGAAATGTTTAATGAATGGGACAAGCTTCAGAACTTCTATGAAGGATTGACACTGAGAGCTCAAGAAGCTTTGGATTATTCAGCAGGAGGATCACTACAACTTATGAAGATAGCTGAAGAGGCCCATCAATACTTCTATGCTCATCAAAGACAATACCAACTAGCTCAAAGGAAAGGAGTATTGGAGTTAGAAGGTGTGGACACCATTTTGGCTCAAAACAAGGTGATGCATCAGCAAATCCAGTAACAAATAGAAATGATGGCAAAGAAGGTTGATAGTTTGCAAGTGGCAGCAGTGAATACCACAAATCAACCACCAGTTGGGTGGGGGCAGAATGAAGAGAGCTATGAAGAACAGCAGCAGGTGATGGTGGAAATTAGATTTCACACCAAAACTCACCGACAAGTGTACCGGATTGCATCAAGTAGTAATTACTCACAAGAGTGAGGTTGATCCCACAGGGATTGATGGATTGAGTAATTTTAGTTAGGTGATGCATTTAGTTAAGTGAACAGTTGATGAATTGAGTGATTTTGATTGACAGAAACTAAATTGCAAGTAAATAGAAGTGCAGAATGTAAATTGAGCAGAAAGCTAGAGTGCAGAAGATAAATTGACTGAATCTAAAGGTGCATAAAGGTTAAATTGCATGAAACTTAGAGTGTAAGAAAGTAAATGAACTAAAACTTAAAATACAAGAAAAGTAAATAGCTGAAACTTCAAGTGCAAGAAAAGTAAATTTGCTGAATCTAAATTGCTGAGAAATATAAATTGCTTTAAGAGTAAAAGGATTTGGGTGCTGGGATTTGAAATTGAACAAGAAATTGCAAACTAAAGTAAATCAAAAAGCTCTGAGATGTAAGAATCCAGATCTAGATCTCAGTAGCAAGAACAGAAATGGAAAATTTCTTCAAGAGACGAAAGAGCAAGAAAACTTGAGTCAATTGTGAGATTTTTAAAAAGAGATTGAAGATCGAAGAAGAGCAGTGAGATTATAAACTGACCTAAATCTCAATTACTCTCTTGATCAAGCAGAAGACAAGTTGCAGAAGAAAATGAAATTGAAAACAGCAAAAGAAACTCATATCTAAGTTCAATAGAATTCCTTAATCTCAATCTAAAAAACCCAAAACAGAAAAGTAGAAGTTGTAGGTAAATGAAATTGAAAACATAAAAAGAAACTCAGATCCAATTCATAAAACAATGGAGAAGAGACGTAAAAGATGATTCTCAAACTTAGAATCAATGAAGCTCTTCAATTTCAATTCATATTCCAAGAACAGATAGTGAAGTTGCAGAAGAAAAGAAAATCCAGAAAGAAAACCAGATCCAATTCCCAAATCCCAAATTCAAAACCAGAGTGAAAACTAAAATTGAGCTAAAAGTAAAATAAAAAAAGAGCAAAAAAAAGGTCCTTTACAAATCAAATTAACTCCTATATATACATTTTCTATTTTGGTCTTCAAATTTTGGAGTGGGATTTTCAAAGTTGGCCTTGAATGAGAAATGGATTCGAAGAAGGATAGGTCCAGTTAGGCTTTGTTTCAATTGAAGTGGAGGTATGGGTCCGATTTTGCTTTGGTTCAAGTTGGTTTGGTGTGTGGGAACCTCCCAGGGAAGCGCTCCGCTTGAATTCTTGAGCGCTACTTTCACTCTGTGCTTTGTCATGTGCCAAGCCTATCCCATAGCGCTCACATTTTGAGCGCTGCGCTCAATTTTTTGAGCGCTACACTCCTTGTCATTGATTGTGTGCCTTGGTTCCTTGGGTTAGAGGCACGAGAAAGTGAAAAAAAGAGAGCGTTGCGCTTGATTTCTTGAGCGCTACTCTTCAGTTTGCTTGGTTGTGTGCCTTGGTTTGAATGCTTTGCTTGGCTTGGAGGCAAAAGAGCACGAAATAGGTTGAAATTTTGAGTGCTGCGCTTGAGTTTTAGAGCGCTACTCTTGGCCCTTGCTTGGTTCCCCTCTTTGAACCTTGGCCAGCGCATTGTGCTTCCTTGCCAAGCTCCATTAAAAAGGTAACAAAATGGAGCACTGCACTTTAAGTTTTGAGCGTTACCCCCTACTTTGTCTTTGGTTTGTGCTGCACCATTTGGTGCTTCCCCTTGGAGCGCTACGTTCACTAAAATGAACGTTGGCCTTGCTCCCTTGGTTCTTGGCCTTGGTTGAGCGCTACGCTTTACTTTCATGGGCCATGCTTTCAAAAGCATGGCCTAAGGTCTAAAGCGTGCTCAAACTTCAAAAGTGTGCCAAAAATTCCTTTTTCCACCATTTCTTCACCTACAAGCAACCAAACAACTAATCAAAACTCCACCAAAATCACTAGATCTTTGCATCGTTTATAAAATCAATTAATTCTAGCATAAAACATATGATTTTGTGCAAAATATATGATGTTTGATTGTTTCAAGATAACCACGAAAATCCACTTCAATTACTTACTTATGGTGCAAGAAAGTGCATAAAACCTAATGAAACTAATGAAAAATGCTTGTAAAACTAGCATAAGATGACTTGTCATCACAACACCAAACTTAAACCTTGCTTGTCAACAAGCAAGCATTAAACATTGAGAAGAAATAAAATGAAACAGAGAAGCATACATGTCCTTATTTAGCAGATAATATAATTTGAACTATGGGGTTTTATGCAGATGACCAAGCATCTCATTTATTCTTTGCTGATGAATAAGAAATGCTTCTTTGAGGATTCACTAGAGTTGCTGTCATCATCCCTTACTTTTTGATTGATCCGCTTTTGGTTTTTCCTTCTTTCTTTTGCTTAGGAAGCTTATTCCTTAAGGATAACTCAGTGTTAAGTGTTGCAGCAGCCTTTTGGCTTGATTTTGCTCAACACTTCTTCACTACAGACACTTGGCTCACAAATTCTCTTAGGAACATTGATGCCCAGCATCTCTTTGGATAACTAAATGCTTTGTAGCTAGGTTGCTCTTGATAATGGACTTTCGGTTGATAATCCCAGATTAGTTAATCCAAGTTACCAAGTTTTAAAAGACTCCTCAGATCCTAATTGTCCAAGCATATCCTAGTACAAAAAGCACCACAGACATATGTTCTAAGGTCCAAGCTGTTGGTGTCTAGCCATATTGTTTGTTTCTTTGCCAATTCTTGGCTTTTCTTTTCTTTTTCTTTCTTACTTAGCTTCATTTTCCAGGGAATTTCATGTATAAAAGATTTCATGACAGCAACCAAGTTCAAACTACAAAGAGCACTCTATCATGCAGCTTTTACTATTGAGCTTATCATCTAAATCAAGCAATCACCACCACAAATTTCAATTCTAATTTCTACAACATTGGACAATCATTTTCTTTTTCAAACATTTTCTCTTATTGATGCATAAAGGGAGACAAAACATGAATTTAGAGCAGATGAGTGATAACAAGCATTCATACTAGTGCAGACATCAAAATTTGCATTATTTGAGCTAGACATCAAGGCAACCAGCACCTTCTCATGCAGAACATTTCAAAGCAAAGTGAGTTTTGTGTCAATACAACCTCTCAGGAGTGTCTTGCAGCTTCCCTTTTGTGATCATCATCTTTTACTTTTGCATTTCCCTTGGTGATGATTCTTTGAAGAGGCTGAGTGTCTTTTTTTCCTACATAATTATTGAAGTTGCTTGCTTTTCCAAGCACTTAAGCAAATGGTTAGCATGAACTTAAACTTACTTTGGTGAGGGAACACCAAACTTAGTTTCTTGCTACTGTTTATGATGCATCAGTTACATGAAACCTTGTGCTTTTGTTGAAAGCAATGAAGTTAAAAACTAGAAAACAGACACTAGTTTAGTGGTTTCCCTGATGGCTTGGAGCTAGTAACCAATTATGCAGAGGGTGAAATGTGTTTTTAAATGAGATTTTTGGTGGAACACCAAACTTAGCATTCTTCATTCACCCTTAAATTATTTTGGTGTGCAACACCAAACATAGCTCCTTGCAATACAGATACAACTACTTAACCTTCTTATTGAAATAGTTAAGAGAAGAAAACTACCTTTGGTTGGGTTGCCTCCCAACAAGAGCTCTTTTAATGTCACTAGCATGACACCCTTCATTCTTGCTTAGCTTAATTTCTGATTCTCCCTCTCTTTGTCCCAATGGCCTCCCAAGTAATGCTTTTCCCTGTGACCAATTACTGTGAAATTGCTCTTTGTTGCTTCATCTAGCAGTTCAAGGCTTTGATAGGGAAGAACCTTTGTCACCAAGTAGGGACCAGTCCATTTAAACTTGAGTTTTCCAGGGAAAACTTTGAGTCTGGAGTTGTACAAGAATACTTGCTGTCCTGGTTTGAATTCCTTCTTTGAGATCTTTTTGTCATGTCATCTTTTAGCTTTTTCCTTGTATATCTTAGCATTTTCATATGCTTCCAGTCTAAACTCATCCAACTCATTTAATTGCAATAACCTCTTCTCTCCTACTGCTTCAAAATCAAGGTTGATTAGTTTAGTGGCCCAGAAAGCTTTGTGCTCAAGCTCTACAGGAAGGTGGCAAGACTTGCCATATAACAACTGAAAATGTGACTTTCCAATAGGAGTTTTGAAGGCTGTTCTATATGCCCAGAGAGCATTTTCTAGTTTCTTGGCCCAATCCTTTCTTGTACTCTCCACCGTTTTTTGCAAAATCCTCTTCAACTCCCTATTTGCAAGCTCTGATTGGCCATTGGTTTGTAGATGGTATGGTGTAGCTACTTTGTGAATCACTCCATATTTGTGAAGTAATTTCTCCATCTGTTTGTTGCAAAATATAACTACGACCATCACTGACAAGACCCTTAGGAACTCCATATCTAGTAAAAATATGCTTCTTAAGGAATTAGAGGGCAATCTGTGCATCACATGTGGTTGTTGCTATGGCTTCCACCCACTTTGAGATATACTCTACTGCTACAAGTATGTATTTGAAAGAATATGATGGTGGAAAGGGGCCCATAAAATCTATTCCACAGAGATCAAAGAGTTCTACCTCCAGGATGTAGTTCTGAGGTATCTCATTTCTTCTTGTTAATCCTCCAGCTCTTTGGCACTCATTGCATTGATGAACAAACTCTCTAGCATCCTTGAAGATGGTTGGCCAATAAAATCCATTTTGAAGTACTTTGGCTGCTGTTCTTTCTAGTCCAAAATGTCCACCATAAGCTGAACCATGACAATGCCATAATATCTCTCTCATCTCACTCTCAGGAACACATTTCTTAATCATTCCATCTGGACATCTCTTGAATAAGAATGGTTCATCTCATAAGAACTTCTTGGCTTTATTGAGTAGCTTCTTCACTTGTTGCTTGGTGAATTCTTAAGGGATCTTTCTTCCAACCTTGTAGTTTGTAATGTCTGCAAACCATGGAGCTTGCTGGATTTGTAAGAGGTGTTCATCTGGAAAGCTTTTATTCACTGAGTGTGGAGCTTGATTAGCTTCTTGTGATATTCTTAACAAATGGTTTGCTACTTGGTTTTCATTCCGTTTCCTATCTCTCACTTCAATATCAAACTCTTGTAATAGCAGCACACACCTAATAAGCCTTGGCTTTGAATCCTGTTTAGACATGAGATACTTGAGAGCAGCAAGATCAGTATACACTATAACCTTTGAACCAATCAAGTATTGTCTAAATTTATCAAATGCATATATAATTGCCAAGAGCTCTTTCTTAGTGGTGGTGTAATTTTTTTGTGCCTCATTTAGCACCTTGCTAGCATAGTATATAACATGATGCAGCTTGTCTTTCTTTTGTCCATGTATAGCACCAATTGCAAAGTCACTTTACATCACACATAAGTTCAAAAGGTAATTTCCAATGAGGGGGTGTGATAATTGGTGCTATAATGAGTTTTCTCTTTAAAGTTTCAAAAGCATGCTTGCAATTGTCATCAAATATGAAAGGGCTATCAATCATTAGCAGATTGCTTAATGGTTTTGCTATTTTTGAAAAAATCTCTGATGAACCTCCTGTAAAAACCAGCATGTCCAAGAAAACTCCTTACTGCTTTCACATTAACTGGTATAGCAAGCTTTTCAATGATTTCTATTTTAGCTTTGTCAACTTCTATACCTTTGCTTGAAACCTTATGCCCAAGAACTATCCCTTCAGGAACCATGAAATGGCATTTCTCCCAATTCAATACCAGGTTAGTTTTTTGGCATCTTTTCAAAATAAGAGTTAAATGATGCAAACAAGTGTTAAATGAATTTCCAAAGACAAAAAAATCATCCATGAAGACTTCTAAAAATTTTTCTACCATGTCAGAGAATAGAGAAAGCATACACCTTTGAAAAGTTGCAGGGGCATTACACAGACCAAAGGGCATTCTTCTATAAGCAAAAACTCCAAATGGACAGGTGAATGAGGTCTTTTCTTTATCTTTGGGATCCACCACTATTTGATTGTACCCAGAGTACCCATCCAGGAAGCAATAATAGGCATGGCCAGCCAATCTTTCCAGCATCTGGTCGATGAATGGGAGGGGAAAGTGATATTTCCTTGTAGCATCATTCAGTCTTCTATAATCTATGCACATCTTCCACCCAGTCACTATCCTGGTAGGATCAACTAATTCTTCTCATTGGTGATGACTGTCGTTCCTCCCTTCTTTGGTACAACCTGAACCGGACTCACCCATGAGCTGTCAGAGATTGAGTAGATTATCCCAGCATTCCATAGCTTCATCAATTCTTTTTGAACTACCTCCTTCATGGTTGGGTTAATTCTTCTTTGGGGTTGAACTACAGGCGTTGAATATGACTCCAATAGAATCTTATGCATACAAATGGCAGGGCTTATGCCTTTGATATCATCAATTGTCCACTCTAAGGCTGTCTTGTGAGCTTTCAACACTTCAATCAGCTTTGTTTCTTCTTCCATGTTCAAGGAGGAGTTTATGATTACTGGCAGGGCCTCTGCTTCTCCAAGAAATACATATTTGAGATGGGGGAGAGGCTTCAACTCTTGTTTTGGTTTCTCCTCTGCCTTGCTTTCAAAGAAGATCTCTATCACTTCCTCTTCTATGAACTCTTGTTCCACCTCTATTTCCTTTTCTTGTTCCTCCTGATTGTTATCGTCCAATAGCTCCTTCTCCACTTCTTCTATCATTTCCACTCTCATCTAATTTTCCTTCTCTAATGGGTATTGCATGGTCTTGAAGACATTGATGATCATCTTCTCATTATGCACCCTAAGTGTCATCTCCCCTTTCTCCACATCAATGGTGGCTCTCGCTGTTCCTAAGAAAGGCTGTGCCAATATAATTGAACTGTGTCCCTCTTCTTCCATGTCCAGGATAACAAAGTCGGCAGGGAAAATAAACTCTCTAATCTTCACTAATAAGTTTTCCAAAACCCCATTTGGTATCTTGAGTGATCTGTCAACCATTTAGAGTGACATCCTAGTAGGCTTGACTTTCTCTATTGCAAGCTTCTTTATTAGTGAAAGGGGCATCAAGTTAATGCTAGCTCCTAAGTCACAGAGAGATTTATCCAATGTTCTGTTGCCTATAGTGCAAGATAGGATGAAGCTTCCTGGATCTATAAGCTTTGGAGGAAGACCTCTTTGGATGACAGCACTGCATTCTTGTGTCAGAATTATCGTCTCCTTCTCATTCCAACTCCTTTTCTTGTTGATGAGTTCTTTGATGAATTTTGTATATAACGGCATTTATTCTAGAGCCTCAACAAGTGGGATGTTGATCTCCAGCTTCTTAAACACTTCCAGGAACTTAGGGAACTGTTAGTCTCTTAGCTCTTTGTTAAACCTTTTAGGATATGGATGGAAGGAGTATATGTCTTCACCATTGTCCTCTATTCTTGTGACTGTTCCTCCATGATTTGCTTTCCTTTCTTTAAAGCTTGAGGTTCCTCTTTCTCCTTTATCTCCTCTTGGTCTTGCTTTTCTTTAAGTGTCACTTGCTCTTTGCAGCTGGCCTTGTCATCCTCTATAGGCTTCTTTGTGGCTTCTTTCTCAGCTGGCCTCTTGTCATTCACCAAGGTTCTTCCACTCCTTAGTTGGATGGCTTTGCATTCTTCCTTGGGATTGGGAATGGTGTCACTTGGCAATGTATTGGTTGGCCTCTCAGCCACTGCTTGCTTAGACAACTGGCCAATCTGCCTTTCTAAGTTCCTCAACGAAGCTTCATGGTTTTTACTGGTTAACTCTTGGTGCTTCATCATCTTCTCCATCAATATCTCCAAGTTGGAGATCCTTTGAGATTCCTGAGCTAGTATAGTATCAACTCCTTCAAGCTCAAACACTCCCTTCTTTGGAGCTGCTTGCCTTTCAGAGGAGTAGAAATACTCATTGTTGGCCACTATGTCTATGAGATCATGTGCCTCTTGAGCAGTTTTCATCATTTGCAAAGATCCTCTTGAGGAATAATCCAAAGCTTTCCTTGAAGGTAAGGACAAGCCTTCATAGAAATTCTGCAGCTCAACCCATTCACCGAACATTCCCTCTGGACATCTTCTAATCAAAGCCTTGTACCTCTCTCAAGCATCATATAGTGACTATCCTTCCTGCTGTCTGAAGGTTTGCACATCAATTTTCAGTTTGATGACTCTTTGAGGTGGATAGAATTTGGCTAAGAATTTGCTAACCAAATCATCCCAGCTGGTAATGCTCTCCTTAGGGAAGGTTTCTTGCCAATGTGGGAATAAAAGAAGTTTATAGATATCAGGATTGACTCCATTGGTTTTGACCGTGTCACGAATTCTCAAGAATATAGATAGATGCTAGTTTGGATCCTCAGCAGCACTTCCTCCATATTGACAGTTGTTTTAAACTAGGGTGATCAATTGAGGCTTGAGTTCAAAGTTATTGGGGGTTAGGATGGTACTACAACAATGATTTGGGTTGGGAATAGTATATGAGGCTAGAACTCTTCTCTGAGGTTGACCATAGTTGTTGGCCACACCCTCAGTGTGATCTGGAATGTTATCATCCATTGCTTGCTCTTCCTCCTCCAATTCCTCTTCAATAATAACTCCTTTCCCTCTGGCTTCTCTTCTCAATCTTTGAAGGCTTCTCTCGTCCATGTTTAGAGATGTGGATTCACCTCTTCTTCCTCCTGATATAAACACAAAACCAGAAACCAAGATACAACACTCTACTACTAGAATGAGTTAGTATTAGCTTAAGCAAAAATTCAAATAGTTAGTGTGTTTAGTAAAAAGAAAAAGAAAATGCTTAATCTAGACTATCACCTTACTTAATCATTGTCAATCTAAATCAATCCCCGGCAACGGTGCCAAAAACTTGATGGGTGGAAATTAGATTCCACACCAAAACTCACCGGCAAGTGTAACGGGTCGCATCAAGTAGTAATTACTCACAAGAGTGAGGTCAATCCCACATGGATTGATAGATTGAGAAATTTTAGTTAGGTGATGAATTTAGCTAAGCGAACAGTTGATGAATTGAGTGATTTTGATTGACAGAAGCTACATTGAAAGTAAATAGAAGTGAAGAATGTACATTGAGCAAAAAGATAGAGTGCAGAAGATAAATTGACTGAAATTAAAGGTGCATAAAGGTTAAATTGCATGAAACTTAGAGTGCAAGAAAGTAAATGAACTGAAACTTAAATTCCAAGAAAAGTAAATAGCTGAAACTTAAAGTGCAAGAAATGTAAATTTGCTGAATCTAAATTGCTGAGAAATTTAAATTGCTTAAAGAGTAAAAGGATTTGGGTGCTGGGATTTGAAATTGAACAAGAAATTGTAAACTAAAGTAAATCAGAAAGCTCTGAGATGCAAGAATCTAGATCTAGATCTAAGTAGCAAGAACAAAAATGGAAAATTTCTTCAAGAGACGAAACAGCAAGAAAACTTGAGTCAATTGTGAGATCTTTAAAAAGAAATTGAAGATCGAAGAAGAGCAGTGAGAGTAGAAACAGATCTAAATCTCAATTACTCTCTTGATCAAGCAGAAGACAAATTGCAGAAGAAAATGAAATTGAAAATAGCAAAAGAAACTCAGATCCAAATTCAATAGAATTCCTCAATCTCAATCTAAAAAACCCAAAACAGAAAAGTAGAACTTGCAGGTAAATAAAATTGAAAACAGAAAAAGAAACTCAAATCCAATTCTTAGAACAATTGAGAACATAAGTTAAAAGATGATTCTCAAACTTAGAATCAATGAATCTCTTCAATCTCAATTCACATTCCAAAAACAGATAGTGAAAGTTACAGAAGAAAAGAAAATCCAGAAAGAAAACCAGATCCAATTCCCAAATCCCAAATTCAAAACCAGAGTGAAAGCTAAAATTGACCTAAAAGTAAAAATAAAAAAAAAGATAAAAAAAAGGTCCTTTACAAATCAAATTAACTCATATATATACACTTTCTATTTTGGTCTTCAAAGCTTGGAGTGGGCCTTTCAAAGATGGCCTTGAATGAGAAATGGATTTGAAGAAGGATGGGTCCGGTTTGGCTTTGGTTCAATTGAAGTGGAGGTATGGGTCCGATTTGGCTTTGGTTCAAGTTGGTTTGGTGTGTGGGAACTTCCCAGGGAAGCGCTCCGCTTGAATTGTTGAGCGCTACTTTCACTATTTGCCTTGTCATGTGCCAAGCCTAGCCCATAACGCTCACATTTTGAGCGCTGCGCTCAATTTTTTTAGTTCTACACTCCTTGTCATTGATTGTGTGCCTTGGTTCCTTGTGTTAGAGGCATGAGAAAGTGAAAAAAAGAGAGCGTTGCCTATGCTTCAGTTTGCTTGGTTGTGTGCCTTGGTTTGCATGCTTTGCCTGGCTTGGAGGCAAAAGAGCACGAAAAAGGTTAAAATTTTGAGCACTGCGCTTGAGTTTTAGAGCACTACTCTTGGCCCTTGCTTGGTTCCCCTCTTCGAACCTTGGCCAGCGCATTGTGCTTCCTTGCCAAGCTCCATGAAAAAGGTGACAAAAGGCAGCGCTGTGCTTTATGTTTTGAGCGCGACCCCCCTCCCCTTCTGTCTTTGGTTTGTGATGCACCATTTGGTGCTTCCCTTTGGAGCGCTACATTCACTAAAATGAACGTTGGCCTTGCTCCCTTAGTGCTTGGCCTTGGTTGAGCGCTACGCTTTACTTTCATGGGCCACTGAAAGATCTGAAGATTCATGGTTTAGAAGTTATAGTAAACTCTCATTGCAAGTATAGTTACTAAACCAAGCAATCAACCTTTCTTGCAAAAGTTTTGGTTGTCACAAGTAACAAACCCTTTAAAAATTGATAACCGAAGTATTCAAACCTTGGGTCGTCTTCTCAAGGAACTACAGGAAAGTATGTTCTTATTATTGGTTATGGAGATTGTAAATTTGGGGTTTCAAGAATGAGGAACAAATGTGACAAATAATTTAAATGGCAATTAAAAATAAATGAATAACTGTAAAATAAACTTTTGGCAAGGTATGAGAAATTGAATGTCCAGGCTTAGTTATCCTTATCAACAATAATGAAAGTTGAATCTTAATTCCACTTAGTTGACCTTTACTAAAGCAAAGGAAAGTCAAGGGACTAATTAGCTTGATCTTCGAATCCTATTTATTTCCTAAGAAAAGGTTGGGATTATTGAAGTTCAGTTCAATTAGCAAAGATAACAGTTATCAATTATATTGAGCTAAGATAATTCCTGAGTTACTGATTTCTTAACCAAGACCAAAAGGGAAAAAAGTAAATTTGCTGGAATAAAAATGTCTTCAGATTGGAAGCAGTGGTGATACGTAAAAAAATTAATTTCACGTACTTACCGGCAAGTATACCGGGTCATATCAAGTAATAAAACTCACTAAGAGTGAGGTCGATCCCACGGAGATTGGTAGATTAAGCAACTTTAGTTAAATGGTAGATTTAGTCAAGCAAACATGGTTTTGATTTCATGAGATTTGTGATTTTTGAACATAATTGCAAAAATAAATGACAAGGAATCTAAAGAATTGCAATGAAGAAAGAAAATAAAAATAAATGACTGAAACTTAAAGTGCAAGAAACTTAAATGACATCAAAAGTAAATTGCAAGAAAGTAGAGTGCTGAATTGTAGAGAGCGGGGAAGTAAATTGCAAACAATTGAAACTGAATCTAAATAGCAGGAAAGTTAAAGTGCTTGAATGTAAAAGGGAATTGGGTAATGGGGATTCAAAATAACTAAAGAGCATAAGAAGTGAGAATTAATGATGGAAAAGATCATTAGGGATCGGAGATGCAAATTCTCATGAATTGATGTTGATCAATTTCTTCTCAATCATGGGTATAGATCCATGGTAAATTGTGGGTAATTGAGTCCCAATCTCTTGGTAACTCAATTTCTCTCAACACAACCAATTGCCACTCTTGTGATCTAATTGTTCATGAGAAGAGATGAAGTTCAATTTCTAATCCAAACAACACAACTTCCAGAATCTCAACTAAGGGAGGTTACATCTCACATACCAACCAAAGTGTATTGATTAAGGAAATCATGAAAGGATGAACTCTAAACTGAATTATGTGACTCATTTCTCAAACTCACCACATAATTCATATAGATTAATCCCTCTCTCGATGGTGATTGAATCTGTGAAGAACAAGAGTTTCCTCTTAGATGAACCACTTGAATTGAGAAGGAAAAGAAAAGTTATCAATCCATTCAAATGAGCAGAGCTCCTCCCCCTAATGAAAATGGGGTTTAGTGAATCATAGCTCCAATTTCAACAACAATTGCAAAGATGAAAATTAAACTAAGTATAGAGAAGAATGAAGAAGAAGAAGAAGAAGTTCTTAAAACCGAATTTCAAAGTTGCCAAAAGAAAACAAAATAGAGAACGGGTGAGAAAATGTCTAAGTCTAAAAATAAGTCAAAGGCCAAAAAGTAAGTTATAAGTAAAAGTCCTCTAAGTATCAAACTTTTCTCTATTTATACTACTCCTAAAACTTCTTCAGAGATCTTTAATTTGGGCTAGCAATGTGGGCTTTCTCTTTGTTGAATTCCTGGCTCAATGGAAGAATTATTGCTAAATAAGGAAGGATGAGTTCATTCATAATGCTTATGGCCCAATGACTTGGCGTTGTTGCCAATAACTCTAGCTTTAATGCACGTTGGCAACGTGCATGGCATTTTCCTGGAAGTGGGCATTGGTGTTTGGGCGTTGTTGGCCCAAGTTATTGCTAACAACTTGCTTTTCTTCTTCTTGACTCTTCTCTCATGCCTAATGTTGCCCAGAATTTGAGTATCAATCCTCTGCTTCAATATGAACTATCATACATCATTGGAAAGCTCAGAGTGTCTTCTTTCTAATGCACTTGGAATCATCTCAATTGGATTTTTCTAGCTCAAGTTATGCTTCCTCAAAGAAGGTAAGGTCAAACTGCCAAGTTGTTGCTGAACATGCCCCTTTATCTCCAAGTTGGCAACGTGCCAAGCCTCCCAAGGCTGAAACATGGGGCTGGCATTGTCCTCAAACATGCCCCCTTGTTTGCACATTGGCAACGTGCTCGTGCTCCCCTCCAGGGTCATTCATTCTTCCTTAAATTTCAACCTCATTTTCTTGTTTTTGGAGCCTAAAGATGACTCTGATTCGAGCTTCCATTTCATGCTCCACTAGACTATTATATATGGTTGGAAAGCTCTGAATGTCAGCTTTCCAACGCAACTGGAAGCACTCAATTTGGATCTCTATATCTCAAGTTATGCTCCCTCAAAGAAGGTAAGGTCAAGCTGCCAAGTTATTGCTGAAAACGCCCTTTTCTTCTCAAGTTGGCAACGTGCCCAGATTCTGAAGCTCTAAATGAAGCCAGCTTTTGAAGCTTCAAATGAATGCCAACCCCATACTATGATATATGGTTGGAAAGCTCTGGATGTCTACTTTCAAATGTCGTTGGAATCACCTCATTTGGAGCTTTGTAGCTCAAGATATACTCCATTGAAGGAGGTAAGGTCAGGCTGTCCAGCTCACCAGCGTTTTTGGCAAACACTCCTTTGTTCTTTCAAGTTGGCAACGTGCCAAACCTCCCAGCGCTGCCTTCTAGCCTTCAACTTTGCTTGTCACGCTGCCTTGGAACACGCCTTCATAACTTGGCGTTGGCAACGTGCTCGAGTGATAATTCTCGTTATAGTAAATTCTCGTTGCGAAAGACCAACGAAGAACTAAAGATTGATGGTTTAGAAGTTATAGTAAATTCTCGTTGCGAGTATAGTTACTAAACCAAGCAATCAACCTTTCTTACAAACATTTTGGTTGTCACAAGTAACAAACCCCTTTAAAATTGATAACCGAGTATTTAAACCTCGGGTCGTCTTCTCAAGGAATTGCAGGGAAGTATGTTCTTATTATTGGTTATGAGTTTGTAAATTGGGGTTATGGAGTTTGGGCAATGGGCACAGGTATATTTATAAATTAAAGCAATAAAAATAAATAAGAGATTTTATGTAATTAAATAAAAAGCCTTGATTAGGAGAGATTAACCGGAAGTTCTATCCTTGTTGGATTTTTCTCAAGATTAATTGATAATTGAAGGTTACTTCTACTTATTTATCCTTTACCAAGTAAAGTAAAAGAAAGTCAAGTAAGTTGGAAGTCTACTTCTATTCACGAGTTCTAATCCTCTCCCTTGCGAAGGATTGGTGTTAGTGACTAGAGAGCCAGCCAACAATAAACCCAATTATAATTTAACTCTTGAGTAATTCAACTCAAGGGTCTCCGAATATTAATCAACTCTAAAATCAAGTTAGGATCCAACTTAGAACATTAATTAATAACAAACAATAGACGAAGTGATAAATCTGAAATACCTCAAATATATTAAATAAAATACTCAAATCTTAACATGGAAAAGTTCATAAGCCAATTAGGCAACATAACTAATACAAGCATTAAAGTATCTGAAAATAAGAGATAAATATAAAGTAAAAGAAATATTGAACTTGATGAAGAGTTGATCCCTAAATCCTTTAAGAGGAATCCTAATCCTAAAACCTAAGAGAGAGGAGAGAACCTCTCTCTCTAAAAACTACATCTAAATTATGAAAAGTGAATTATGAAAAGCATGATTATGAATGGATGCATTCCCCTACTTTATAGCCTCTAATCTGTGTTTTCTGGGCTGAGAACTGGGTTAGAAACAGCCCAGAATTCGCTGGTTGCGAATTCATACACACTGATTTTTCGTCACTGCGACCCATCCGCGTGGAGCGCGCGTTTGCGTCACCTATCATCAGAGCAACTATGGCATATTATATATCAAATCGAAGCCCCGGACATTAGCTTTCCAACGCAACTAGAACCGCGTCATTTGGACCTTTGTAGCTAAGGTTATAGCCGTTTGAATGCAAAGAGGTCAGGCTGGACAGCTTAGCAATTTCTCCAACTTCTTGTATTCCTTCCACTTTTGCATGCTTCCTTTCCATCCTCTGAGCCATTCCTGCCCTGTAATCTCTGAAATCACTTAACACACATATCAAGGCATCTAATGGTAATAAGAGAGGATTAAACATAGGGAACTTAAGGCCAAAGAAGCATGTTTTCAATCAAAGCACATAATTAGGAAGGCAAATGTAAAACCATGCAAATAGTATGAATAAGTGGGTAAAGAGTTGATAAAAACCACTCAATTGAGCACAAGATAAATCATAAAATAGTGGTTTATCAACCTCCCTACACTTAAACATTAGCATGTCCTCATGCTATGCTCAAGAGAAGCTATAAAGGAATGAAGAGGAAAGTAAGAATGTATGAAATGCAACCTATCTATATGAATGCAACTACATGGAAAATGTTTCTACCTACTTAGTTAAAAGTAAACAAATCTTTCAAGAAGAAATATGAACTGAATTTCACTAATTCAAATCATGAAAATGAAGTACAAATAGACTTGCAAGAAGAAAATAGCTCATGAAAGCAGGGAACAAGGGATTGAGCATCGAACTCTCACTGGTAGTGTATACACTCTAATCACTCAAGTGTTTAAGGTTCGATTCTCTCAATTCTCTACTAACCTTGCTTTCTAAGGCTTGCTTGTCATCTAACAATCAACATAAATTTAATGCACATATACACATATCAAGAGGTGTTTTAAGGGTTGTAATGGGGTTAGGGTCAAGGTAGGATTGTATTTGGCCAAGTGGACTAAAATCTGAATCCTTAATTAACTTAAACTTTTCCCACCTAACTTAAGACAATCCATGTAATCATAATACCACATCTAACTATCCATTAACCATGTTTTCCACATATTCATGCATTCTAATTTTCAGTACAGTACATATGCATTGCTTTTACCATTTACTTTGGGGCATTTTGTCCCCTTTTTGCTTAATTGCTCTTTTTTTTTCTTTTCTTTTTGTCACTTTTTTTTATATATATATTTTTTTCTTTTATTTTTCTCAACGCATATGATTAAATTATTGGATGCATGAATCATGTTCTAAACATTTTTTTTTTACATTTTCAGAAAATTCTAACATACTCAATTCTCAAACCAAATGTTTCCAAATTCACTTCCCCACACTTAATTCAAGAGCACTCTTACTGGTCTAAGCTAACCAAGGATTCAAATTAAGGACATTATTATTTTCCACTTAGAGTTAATGATGTGCTAAAGTAAAGAACAAAGGGGTATAATAGGCTCAACATTGGTTTGCAAAAAATAATGAAAGGGTAAGGCCATATGGGTATGTAAGCTTAGTGAAACAAAGGCCTCAATCATGTAAGTGTATGCATACATCAAACCATGGAAATATAGAATTAAGCAAGACAAAGATCACAATTTTAGAGAGAAAAACACACACCAAAAATAAAATATTGGTTGGTAAAATTCAACCAATGCAAATAGGCTTAAAAATCTCACAGGTTTTGTGTGTTCGAGCTCTAAACCATGTTCCAGTATAATATTTCTTCAAACGAGTGTAACATTAAATTTTATTCAAATTAGTGAAATGCTCTAAAAGGTTTTTTGAAAAAGAAAATATTACTTCAACCAAGTGGTAAAATATGCACAAAATCAAATAATCATGCAATCAAACATGCAAATGCAACAATGAACTAATGAAGAAAATTTAAACATTGGTGTTGAGATAGGAAGGTACTAACCCATGGAGATCGGTATCGACCTCCCCACACTTAAAGATTGCACCGTCCTCGGTGCATGCTGAGATGTGCAGGTGGACGGGTTGTTCCAACTGATGCTTTTCTTCAAGGATTGTGCAGATGGACTTGTTTGTCTTCCCTTTTAGAAGTTTCTCCCTTTTTCCGTCTTCGGTGGCCAGCCTGAAAGAAGAGAAAAAGAAGAACAGTAACCCAGAAATAAAGATAAGTAGACAAATAAAATATGGTTGGGTTAATGCCAAATAATGAAGGTCTCAATTACATGGTAGCTACAACATGCAAGTGAGAAAACAGTAGAAGTACATGGCAAATCAAGAGTGTAAAAATTTGCAACAATAGGGAAGAGAGTGTGGGTAAGGAGGGATAGTATAAATTCAAGTCAATGCAAAATGAATACAGATATAAAAGATTGGCATTGATTTAAATAATATTATCTAACCAGAATAAAACAAGTCTCTAAGCACCCAAAATAATTCAAGAGAAGATGCAAAGTTAAATAAGAAATTTCAACACCAACAGAAAAGTAATAAATTTAGAAAAGAAAGTAAAAATATGCACAAAATTAAAATGCAATGAATGAAAGTATGCAAATAAATTAAGTAAAATAAAATGAAAGATAAGAAGAATGGGAAGGGAAAGAAGGGAAGAAGAGGTAAGTAAGAAAGGAGGGAGGAAAAATTAGAATTGGGGAAGAAAAGATAAGATTTTTGGCAGATTAGGTTAAGCTGTGCGGCGCAAGCGACGCGGACGCGTGGAGCACGCAGTCGTGTGACTTGCACTTATGCGGATTGACGCGGTCGCGTGACACAATTTATGCTAATGGCGCGAGGGCAACCTCGCGCTCGCACAACTCTCTGTTCGAAACTTAGTATTGCTAAAATCCAGGGTGATGCGGTTGCGTGATCGACGCGATCGCGTGAGTGGCCATAATGGGGGTATGACGCGGACGCGTGAGCCATGCGTTCGCGTGGTAAGGTTTGTGCGTTCAGCACCAGTCCAGTACCACTCTTGCACAACTTTTGGTCGTGCACCCTTTTTTACGTCGAATTTCAGGTCACGCGGCCGCGTGAGTGACTCGGACGCGTGAGAGGCATGTTTCCTATTTGATGCGGACGCGTCAGCAACGCGGTCGCGTGGGATGATTTGTGCCAAAGGCATGCCTCCAGCCACGCTTTTGCATGACTCTCTGTTCAATTCTTTTCTTCAAAATGCACTAGTGACGCGGACGCGTCGGCGACGCTGCCGCGTCGCTTGCGTTTTTTTTTTTATATATGCAGTATGCAGAATGCAAGGCTAATGTAGATGCAATAAATAATTCCAGGTTCAATAAAAATAAACAAAATGAAATAAAATTGAAAAAGGAACGATCATACCATGGTGGGTTGTCTCCCACCTAGCACTTTTAGTTAAAGTCCTTAAGTTGGACATTTGATGAGCTTCCTGTTATGGTGGCTTATGCTTGAATTCATCCAAAAATCCCCACCAGTGTTTGGAATTCCAACAGCCTCTAGGGTCCCAAACTAGGCACGTAAAGCCTTTGAGCAGCTTCAAACAGATTCTTAGGCTCCCGGGGTGTTGAATGTCAGAACAGATTCTAGGATCCCAAACCTTGCTTTTGCACCCGTCTTCTTGTTGATCATCATGATTCCATCCGGGTGGCAAGCAATCTGAATTCTCACTAAAGCGGCCAACCAACTTCCTAGACCCTTTCAGTTGAGCTTTACACCAACCTTTGCATTTAAACTATGAGTATGCAACCATGTTGAACCTTGTTTGACAACTCCAACCACTAACCATTGGTGCACGAATTGTGAATCACACTTTTCACAACGCGTACCACTAACCAGCAAGTGCACTGGGTCGTCCAAGTAATACCTCACGTGAGTAAGGGTCGAATCCCACGGAGATTGTTGGGTTGAAGCAATCTATGGTTATCTTGTAAATCTTAGTCAGGAAGTCAATTATGTTTATCAATTGAATTGTGAATAACCAGTAGAGCATAAATTAATGGTTACTTGTTGTGCAGTAATGGAGAATATGTTGGAGTTTTGGAGATGCTTTGTCTTCTGAATCTCTGCTTTCCTCTGTCTTCTGATTCATGCACGCACGTCCCCCTATGGCAAGCAGTGTGTTGGTGGATCACCGTTGTCAATGGCTACCTTCCATCCTTCCAGTGAAAACTACGCTCACGCGCTCTGTCACAGCACGGCTAATCACCGGTTGGTTCTCGATTCGGTTGGAATAGGATTTACTATCCTTTTGCGTCTGTCACTAATGCCCAGCCTTCAGGAGTTTGAAGCTCGTCACAGTCATTCAATCCTTGAATCCTACTCGGAATACCACAGACAAGGTTTAGACTTTCCGGATTCTCATGAATGCCGCCATCAGTTCTAGCTTATACCACGGAGATTCTGATTAAGGAATCTAAGAGATACTCATTCAATCGTATATAGAACGGAGGTGGTTGTCAGGCACACGTTCATGATTTGAGGAAGGTGATGAATGTCACAGATCATCACCTTCATCACGGTTAAGTGCGAATGAACATCTTAGATAGGAACAAACGTGTTTGAATGGAAAACAGAAATACTTGCATTAATTCATCGAGACACAGCAGAGCTCCTCACCCCCAACAATGGGGTTTAGAGACTCATGCCATCAGAGAATACAAAGTTTAGATCTGAAATGTCATGAGATACAGAATAAGTCTCTAAAAGTTGTTTAAATACTAAACTAGTAGCCTAGGGTTACAAAATATGAGTGGACTATGATGGATGATGCAGAGATCCACTTCTGGGGCCCACTTGGTGTGCTGGGGCCCACTTGGTGTGTGCTGGGGCTGAGACTTTAAGCAATTCACGTGCGGAGGCCATTTGTGGAGTTGAACGCCAGTTTTTATGCCAGTTTGGGCGTTCAACTCCAGTTTTTTATCCTTTTCTGGCGCTGGACGCCAGAATTGGGCAGAGAACTGGCGTTGAACGCCAGTTTACATCGTCTATCCTTGTGCAAAGTATGGACTATTATATATTGCTGGAAAGCCCTGGATGTCTACTTTCCATCGCAATTGGAAGCATGCCATTTCGGGTTCTGTAGCTCTAGAAAATCCACTTTGAGTGCAGGGAGGTCAGAATCCAACAGCATCAGCAGTCCTTTTTCAGCCTGAATCAGATTTTTGCTCAGCTCCTTCAATTTCAGCCAGAAAAATACCTGAAATTACAGAAAAACACACAACTCATAGTAAAGTCCAGAAATATGAATTTTTCCTAAAAACTACTAGAAATAGACTAAAAACTAACTAAAACATACTCTAAACTATATGAAATTATCCCCAAAAAGCGTATAAAATATCCGCTCATCACAACACCAAACTTAAACTGTTGCTTGTCCTCAAGCAACTAGACAAATAAAATAGAAGACTAATAGGTTGAGAAGCAATAATATCTCAGAGTTTTTGATTGAAGCTCAGATCCTAATTAGATGAGCGGGACTAGTAGCTTTTTGCTTCTGAATAGTTTTGGCATCTCACTTTATCCATTGAAGCTCAGAGTGATTGGCATCTATAGGAACTCAGAATTCAGATAGTGTTATTGATTCTCTTAGTTCAGTGTGATGATTCTTGAACACAGCTTCTTTACGAGTCTTGGCCGTGGCCCTAAGCACTTTGTTTTCCAGTATTACTACCGGATACATAAATGCCACAGACACATAACTGGGTGAACCTTTTCAGATTGTGACTCAGCTTTGCTAAAGTCCCCAATTAGAGGTGTCCAGAGTTCTTAAGCACACTCTTCTTTTTGCTTTGGACCTTGACTTTAACCGCTCAGTCTCAAGTTTTCACTTGACACCTGCACGCCACAAGCACATGGTTAGGGACAGCTTGGTTTAGCCGCTTAGACCAGGATTTTAGTCCTTTAGGTCCTCCTATCCACTGATGCTCAAAGCCTTGGGATCCTTTTTATTTGCCCTTGCCTTTTGGTTTTAAGGGTTATTGGCTTTTTCTGCTTGCTTTTTTTTTCTTTTTTTTTTCTGCAAGCTTTGTTCTTTGCTGCTTTTTCTTGCTTCAAGAATCATTTTTATGATTTTTCAGATTATCAATAACATGTCTCATGTTCATCATTCTTTCAAGAGCCAACATATTTAACAGTCTTAAACAACAAATTCAAAAGACATATGCACTGTTCAAGCATTCATTCAGAAGACAGAAAGCATTGCCACCACATTTAACCAATTAGAATTTATTTTATTTAAACTCGAAATTTTATTGCTTCTTATTCAAAAGATCTACTATTTTATTCATGTTTAATGATGATGAGAAAAATAAACTATAGCTTAATTGGAGATAAAATCAAATAGATACTAATTACTATTATATGACTTCTAAGGTAGACTTTTTATAAGGACACTGTCACAGAGTTAAGGCAGAAATTGGAAATTACAACCTTTATTCTGGGGGTATGGGGGTTCCTCTGATCCTTGGGAGGCTTGGTATTACAGAAGACTTTTGGCGCTTCAGTTCCCTTAAGTCACGTCCCTGCTCCTCTTGTTCTTTAAACATATGGGTCAGCATTTGATTGTGTTCCTTCTGTTGTTTTATTATTTGCTCCATAGCTTCCTGTATCTTGGTGACAAACGTCTCAAGATATTCCCAATATTCCGTTTGAGGAATCTCTGGGAGGAATTCCTGTGCTCTCTTCTTGATAAGATCCTCCTGTGCTTGTTGCCTCTCCATTGATGCTTTGGTGATTGACTTTTCAATTAGGATATATTCAGTTATTCCCATCTTGACTCCAGCGTCCTTGCAGAGCAGAGAAATCACGCTTGGATAAGCCAACCTGGCCTCTCTTGAATTTTTATTAGCTATCTTGTAGAGTTCAGTGGAAATCAGCTGATGAACCTCCACTTCCTTCCCAGTCATGATGCAATGAATCATCACTGCTCTTTTAACTGTGACTTCAGAACGGTTGCTAGTGGGCAACAGAGAACGCCCAATGAAGTCCAGCCATCCTCTGGCAACTGGTTTGAGATCCTCTCTCTTGAGCTGATTTGGGACGCCCTTGGTGTTGGTGGTCCACCTGGCTCTAGGGATACATATGTCCTCTAGAATCTTATCCAGGCCAATGTCTGCTCTCATCATCCTCCTGTTGAAGGAGTCTGGATCATCCTTTAACTGAGGTAGCTTTAATATCTCTCTGATCTTGTCAGGGGTGGTATGAACAATCTTTCCCCTGACCATGGTCCGAAATTCGTAGCAGGCAGTTCCAGATAGTCTTTGCTTGTCAGTCTGCCACATGTTAGCATAGAACTCCTGGACCATGTTCCTTCCTACTTTCGTTTCAGGATTAGCTAGGACTTCCCAGTTCCTGATTCGAATTTGCTCCTGGATCTCCGGATATTCATCTTCTTTCAGATCGAATCTCACTTCCGGGATCACTGATCTCAGACCCATTACTTTAAGATAATGGTCTGAATGTTCTTTAGATAAGAACTTCCCTTGATTCTAAAGTGATTTTGGAACGCTCTCTTTCTTGCCTCTTGGAGTGGATTGTTTTCCTTTGGGAGCCATGATCTTAGTAGTGATCTCGGATAAACACACCAAACATAGAGGTTTGCTTGTCCTCAAGCAAAAGAAAAGAAAGGAGAGGGATAGAAGGAGATCGAGGTGCACTTGTTGATGGAGGAGGGGGGAGGCTGAACCCAAATTTAAAGGGTTGGGGTGGTGGATTTTCGAAAAATTGGAAGAGATAAGATAAAAAGATTTAGTTGAAAAAGATAAGATAGAAGATATAGTTTAATTTTGAAAAGATAGGATAGATTTTTGAAAAAGATAAATCTGGATTTTTGAAAAAGATAATATGAAAAAGATATTGAAAAGATTTTAGAGTGAAAAAGATAGATTTGTTTTTGGAAAAGATTTGAAAAGAGTTGGATTGAATTTGCAAAGAGGGTATATGCTTATGAATTAAGATACATTTGATATTTTCAAAGTAGGATTTTTAGAAATCAGGATTCTTGACATGTTTATGTAAATAAAATCATGTATTGAATCATAAAATTTTAAATTAGAATGGAAATACGTGTGGGATAACTGGATTTGGCTCCTCCCTGTCCTCCTGGCGTTTGAACGCCCTAACACTGCCTGTTTTGGGCGTTCAACGCCCAAATGCTGATCTCCTGGGCGTTCAGCGCCGAGTTGCTGCCATTACTGGCGTTCAACGCCCAGTGGGTGCCCCTTTCTGGCGTTGAACGCCCAAATGCTGCCATTACTGGCGTTCAGCGCCCAGTGGATGCCCATTTTGGGCGCTGAACGCCCAAAATGCCCCTTTACTGGCGTTTTCTTGCCATTGAGCTCTTTTACTCTGTTTTGTGTGCCGCTTCCTTCCGTAACCCTGTAAACTTATACAAATGATTCTGTACCTTAGTGTCAGTGAACTTTATATAAACAAATAAAAAATAAAAATAGGGCAAAAATGCTTAGAGGATTGATGCCCCATGGCTGGGTTGCCTCCCAGCAAGCGCTTCTTTATTGTCTTTAGCTGGACCTTGCTGAGCTTTTAATCTAGCTTCAGCCTTGAGCATTCTTGCTCAATGTTGCCTTCAAGATAGTGCTTGATTCTCTGTCCATTGACAATGAACTTCTTATCAGAATCAATATCTTGAAGCTCCACATAACCATATGGTGACACACTTGTAATCACGTATGGTCCCCTCCACCGGGATTTCAGTTTCCCGGGGAATAGCCTGAGTCTAGAGTTAAACAACAGGACCTTCTGTCCTGGTTTAAAGATTCTAGATGACAGCTTTCTGTCATGCCATTTTTTTGATTTTTCTTTATAAAGCTTGGCATTTTCGAAAGCTGTGAATCTGAATTCCTCTAGCTCATTTAGCTGGAGCAATCGTTTTTCTCCTGCTAATTTGGCATCAAAGTTTAGGAATCTGGTTGCCCAGTAGGCCTTATGTTCCAGTTCCACGGGCAAGTGGCATGCCTTACCATACACGAGTTGGTATGGAGAGGTCCCTATAGGGGTCTTGAATGCTGTTCTGTAAGCCCACAGAGCATCATCCAAGCTCCTTGCCCAATCCTTTCTACGGGTATTTACTGTCCGTTCCAGGATTCTCTTTAATTCTCTATTAGAGACTTTAGCCTCCCCATTGGTTTGTGGATGATATGGAGTGGCCACCTTGTGGCGAATTCCATACTGAACCATGGCAGAGTAAAGCTGTTTATTGCAGAAGTGAGTGCCCCCATTACTGATTAGTACTCTAGGGACACCAAACCTGCTAAAAATATGTTTCTGGAGGAACTTTAGCACTGTTTTAGTATCATTGGTGGGTGTGGCAATAGACTCAACCCATTTTGATACATAGTCAACTGCCACCAGAATATAAGTGTTTGAGTATGATGGTGGGAAAGGTCCCATGAAGTCAATTCCCCATACGTCAAACAACTCAATTTCCAAGATTCCTTGTTGAGGCATGGCATAACCATGAGGCAGATTGCCAGCTCTTTGGCAACTGTCACAATTACGTACAAATTCTCGGGAATCTTTATAGAGTGTGGGCCAATAGAAGCCACATTAGAGGACCTTGGTGGCTGTTCGCTCACCTCCGAAATGGCCTCCATATTGAGATCCGTGGCAATGCCATAGGATTCTCTGTGCTTCCTCTCTGGGGACACACCTACGGATAATTCCGTCTGCACATCTCTTAAAGAGATAGGGTTCATCCCACAAGTAGTACTTTGCATCAGTGACTAATTTCTTCTTTTGTATTCTATTGTACTCCTTGGGTATGAACCGTGCAGCTTTATAGTTTGCAATATCGGCAAACCATGGTGCTTCCTGAATGGCAAATAGATGCTCATCAGGGAACGTCTCAGAGATCTCAAGAAAGGGGAGGGACGTCCCTTCCACTGGCTCTATCCGGGACAGATGATCAGCCACTTGGTTCTCTGTCCCTTTTCTGTCTCTTATTTCTATATCAAACTCTTGCAGAAGCAATACCCATCTGATGAGCCTGGGTTTTAAGTCCTGCTTTGTGAGTAGATATTTAAGAGCAGCATGATCAGTATACACAATCACTTTTGATCCTACTAAGTATGATCTGAACTTGTCAATGGCGTAAACCACTGCAAGTAGTTCTTTTTCTGTAGTTGTGTAATTTTTCTGGGCATCATTTAGAATGCGACTGGCATAATAAATGACATGCAGAAGCTTGTCATGCCTCTGTCCCAATACTGCACCAATGGCATGATCACTGGCATCACACATTAACTCAAATGGCAATGTCCAATCTGGTGCAGAAATGACTGGTGTTGTGACCAGCTTAGCTTTCAGCGTTTCAAACGCCTGCAGGCATGCTGTGTCAAACACAAATGGCGTGTCAGCAGCTAGCAGATTGCTTAGAGGTTTTGCGATTTTTGAAAAATCCTTGATAAACCTCCTATAGAATCCTGCATGCCCCAGAAAGCTTCTGATTGCCTTAACATTGGCAGGTGGTGGTAATTTTTCAATTACCTCTATTTTTGCTTGATCTACCTCTATTCCCTTGTTTGAGATTTTATGCCCAAGAACAATTCCTTCAGTCACCATGAAGTGACACTTTTCCCAGTTTAAAACTAGGTTGGTTTCTTGGCATCTTTTCAGAACAAGTTTCAGGTGATCAAGACAGGAGCTGAATGAGTCTCCATATACTGAGAAGTCATCCATGAAGACTTCTAGAAATTTTTCCACCATGTCAGAGAAAATAGAGAGCATGCATCTCTGGAAGGTTGCAGGCGCATTACATAGCCCAAATGGCATCCTTCTATAAGCAAACACTCCAGATGGACATGTGAATGCTGTTTTCTCTTGATCTTGGGGATCCACTGCAATCTGGTTATAGCTTGAATAGCCATCCAAAAAGCAGTAATAATCATGACCTGCTAGTCTCTCTAGCATCTGGTCTATGAATGGTAAAGGAAAATGATCCTTTCTGGTGGCTGTATTGAGCCTTCTGTAGTCAATACACATGCGCCACCCTGTAACTGTTCTTGTAGGAACCAGTTCATTTTTTTCATTATGAATCACTGTCATGCCTCCCTTTTTTGGGACGACTTGAACAGGGCTCACCCAGGGGCTATCAGAAATGGGATAAATAATCCCAGCCTCTAGTAATTTGGTGACCTCTTTCTGCACCACTTCCTTCATGGCTGGATTTAGCCGCCTCTGTGGTTGAACCACTGGTTTGGCATTATCCTCCAATAGGATTTTGTGCATGCATCTAGCTGGGCTTATGCCCTTAAGGTCACCTATGGACCACCCAAGAGCTGTCTTGTGTGTCCTTAGCACTTGAATAAGTGCTTCCTCTTCCTGTGAATTTAAAGCAGAGCTTATGATCACTGGAAAGGTGTCACCTTCTCCCAGAAATGCGTATTTCAAGGATGGTGGTAGTGGCTTGAGCTCGGGTTTAGGAGGTTTTTCCTCTTTCAGAAGAAAGTTCAGAGGCTCTTTCATGTCCTCTGAATCCTCCAAATCAGGCTGAACATCTTTAAAGATGTCTTCCAACTCTGATTCGAGACTTTCAGCCATGTTGATCTCTTCTACCAAAGAGTCAATGAGATCAACTTTCATGCAGTCTGTTGATGTGTCTGGATGCTGCATGGCTTTGACAGCGTTCAACTTAAACTCATCATCATTGACTCTCAGGGTTATTTCCCCCTGTTGGACATCAATGAGGGATCGTCCAGTTGCTAGGAAGGGTCTTCCTAGAATGAGAGTAGCACTCTTGTGCTCCTCCATTTCCAGCACAACAAAGTCAGTGGGAAAGGCGAATGGCCCAACTCTGACAATCATGTCCTCAATCATGCCTGATGGGTATTTAGTGGAACCATCAGCAAGTTGGAGACATATCCGGGTTGGTTTAACTTCTTCAGTTAAGCCAAGCTTCCTGATAGTGGATGCAGGTATCAGGTTGATGCTTGCCCCAAGATCGCATAAAGCTGTCTTGGTGCAATCACCTTCTAATGTGCATGGTATCAGAAAACTCCCAGGGTCTTTAAGCTTTTCAGGAAAGCTTTTCAGAATGACTGCACTGCATTCTTCAGTGAGGAGAACTCTTTCTGTTTCTCTCCACTCCTTTTTATGACTCAAGATCTCTTTCATGAACTTGGCATAAGAAGGTATTTGCTCAAGTGCCTCTACAAATGGAATCTTTATTTCAAGAGTCCTTAGATAATCTGCAAAGCGAGCAAATTGCTTATCCTGCTCCTCTTTCCGGAGTTTTTGAGGATAAGGTATCTTGGCTTTATATTCCTCAACCTTAGTGGTTAAAGAAGCCTTTTTAGAGGGGTTGTTATCAGCACTTGTGTGTGTCTGATCCCTCACTGGCAATTGAGTACCAGAGTCAGAAGCTGGAGTGACGTTAGATGCCAACTCACTGTCTGTTCCTGGCGCCTGAACGCCAGAAATGTGCCCATTTTGGGCGTTCAACGCTGGATTCTACACCATTTGGGCATTCAACGCCAGATTCTTGCCCATTTCTGGCGTTGAACGCCAATCCTGCCTTGTTTCTGGCATTGAACGCCAGTTTTGGGCATGGTCTGGGCGTCCAGCGCTAGCCTTCCACCCATTTTCTGGCGTTTTAGTGCCAGAATTATTTTTCCCTGGGCTCTTACTGTCCTCAGGTGAATCTTTGGTGGGTCGCTCATTTCTTGAATTTTTGATGCCTTGAGGTGGGGTATTTAATGTTTTTCCACTTCTTAATTGAACTGCTTGGCATTCTTCTGCTATTTGCCTTGATAGCTGCTGCTTTGTTTGCTTAAACTGTTCGTCCATATGTATATTAGCTATCCTTGTCTCCTGTAGCCTATCTTTGAATTCAGCTAGCTGCTTTGTTAGAAAATCCAACTGCTGATTGAATTCAGCAGCTTGTTTTACAGTACTGAATTCAGCAGTTACTGTTTTAACCTCTTCATTCATGGAAGGGTTGCTGCTTAGATACAGATGCTGATTCCTGGCAACTGTATCAATGAGCTCTTGAGCCTCTTCAATTGTCTTTCTCATATGGATAGATCCACCAGCTGAGTAATCTAGAGACATCTGGGCTCCCTCTGCAAGCCCATAGTAGAAGATGTCTAACTGAACCCACTCTGAAAAAATTTCAGAGGGGCATTTTCGTAGCATCTCTCTGTATCTCTCCCAGGCATCATAAAGAGATTCATTATCTCCTTGTTTAAAGCCTTGGATGTCCAGCCTTAGCTGTGTCATTGATGAGCGGATATTTTATACGCTTTTTGGGGATAATTTCATATAGTTTAGAGTATGTTTTAGTTAGTTTTTAGTCTATTTCTAGTAGTTTTTAGGAAAAATTTATATTTCTGAACTTTACTATGAGTTGTGTGTTTTTCTGTAATTTCAGGTATTTTTCTGGCTGAAATTGAAGGAGCTGAGCAAAATCTGATTCAGGCTGAAAAAGGATTGCTGATGCTGTTGGATTCTGACCTCCCTGCACTCAAAGTGGATTTTCTGGAGCTACAGAACTCGAAATGGCATGCCTCCAATTGCGATGGAAAGTAGACATCCAGGGCTTTCCAGCAATATATAATAGTCCATACTTTGCACAAGGATAGACGACGTAAACTGGCGTTCAACGCCAGTTCTCTGCCCAATTCTAGCGTTCAGCGCCAGAAAATGATCAAAAACTGGAGTTGAACGCCCAAACTGGCACAAAAACTGGCGTTCAACTCCACAAATGGCCTCTGCACGTGGATTGCTTAAAGTCTCAGCCCCAGCACACACCAAGTGGGCCCCAGCACACCAAGTGGGCCCCAGAAGTGGATCTCTGCATCATCCATCATAGTCCACTCATATTTTGTAACCCTAGGCTACTAGTTTAGTATTTAAACAACTTTTAGAGACTTATTTTGTATCTCATGACATTTCAGATCTAAACTTTGTATTCTCTGATGGCATGAGTCTCTAAACCCCATTGTTGGGGGTGAGGAGCTCTGCTGTGTCTCAATGAATTAATGCAAGTATTCCTGTTTTCCATTCAAACACGCTTGTTCCTATCTAAGATGTTCATTCGCGCTTAACTGTGATGAAGGTGATGATCTGTGACATTCATCACCTTCCTCAAACCATGAACGTGTGCCTGACAACCACCTCCGTTCTATATCCGATTGAATGAGTATCTCTTAGATTCTTTAATCAGAATCTCCGTGGTATAAGCTAGAACTGATGGCAGCATTCATGAGAATCCGAAAAGTCTAAACCTTGTCTGTGGTATTCCGAGTAGGATTCAAGGATTGAATGACTGTGACGAGCTTCAAACTCCTGAAGGCTGGGCGTTAGTGACAGATGCAAAAGGATAGTAAATCCTATTCCAACCGGATCGAGAACCAACCGGTGATTAGCCGTGCTGTGACAGAGCGCGTGAGCGTAGTTTTCACTGGAAGGGTGGAAGGTAGCCATTGACAACGGTGATCCACCAACACACAGCTTGCCATAGGAGGACGTGCGTGCGTGAATCAGAAGACAGAGGAAAGCAGAGATTCAGAAGACAAAGCATCTCCAAAACTCCAACATATTCTCCATTACTACACAACAAGTAATCTTTAATTTATGCTCTCTGGGTTATTCACAATTCAATTGATAAACATAATTGACTTCCTGACTAAGATTTACAAGATAACCATAGATTGCTTCAAACCAACAATCTCCGTGGGATTCGACCCTTACTCACGTAAGGTATTACTTGGACGACCCAGTGCACTTGCTGGTTAGTGGTACGAGTTGTGAAAAGTGTGATTCGCAATTTGTGCTACCAAGTTTTTGGCGCCGTTGCCGGGGATTGTTCGTGTTTGAACAACTGACGGATTATTTTGTTGCTTAGATTAGGAAAAATCTTCTTTTTTTTTTTTTTGGTTTAGAGTCTTTTATTATTTATCCCTTGTTAAAACACTTTAAATTTATAGCTCAGTTAATTAGAACGTGTTGTTTATGTTCATAGTAATTGGCTATCATATTTTTAAAAAAAAAAAAAAACCTTTTTCAAAAATAATTTTTCTATTAATAAGGTCCCATAACTCATTTGGCTAGAACATTAATTTGATTGGGTTAGAATCTTTTATACTCTTTTTAAAACCTTCTTTTTCAAAAATAATTTTTCTATTAAATCTTGTGCCAAACTTTAATAAGGTCCCATAACTCATTTGGCTAGAACATTAATTTGATTGGGTTAGAATCTTTTATACTCTTTTTAAAACCTTCTTTTTCAAAAATAATTTTTCTATTAAATCCTGTGCCAAACTTTAAGTTTGGTGTTTTCTTGTTGATTTCCCTTTGATTTTCGAAAATTTTGGTTTGGTTTTCTAAAAATTTTAAGTTTGGTGTTCTTCCTTCATGTTCTTGTGTTCTTGTGAGTCTTCAAAGTGTTCTTGAGTTTTCCTTGTGTCTTGATCTTAAAATTTTTAAGTTTGGTGTTCCTTGGTGTTTTCCCTCCAAATTTTTCGAAAACAAGGAGCATTAGATCTAAAAATTTTAAATCTTGTACTATCTTATTGTTCTTCTCTCTCCTCACTAAATTCAAAAATATCTTTTCAAAATATCTCTTCTAACTTCCTAACTTCTTATCTTTTCAAATTTGTTTCAACTAACTAACTAACTTTTTGTGTGTTTCTTAACTTTTTCAAAACTACCTAACTAACTCTCTCTCTCTAATTTTCGAAAATATCTTCCCTCTTTTTCAAAAAATTTCGTTTTTTTAACTAATTATTTTTAAATTTAAAAAAAAAATTATAATTTTCAAAATTCAAATTTTTTTAGTTATTTTATTTTATTTAAGTGTTTACTTCTTATAAAATAAAATAAATAAAAAGATAAATCAGTCCAAGTTATATCCATAGAAATCCATCATGGACATAAGTGGAAATGAACAGTCCAGGAGGACTCTGGGGTCATATTCTAACCCCTCTACTGCTTCATATGGGAGTAGCATATGCATACCCTCCATTGGAGTTAGTAGCTTTGAGTTGAATCCTCAGCTCATTATCATGGTGCAGCAAAGTTGCCAGTATTCCGGTCTTCCACAGGAAGAACCTACAGAGTTTCTGGCACAATTTTTACAAATTGCTGACACAGTACATGATAAGGAAATAGATCAGGATGTCTACAGACTATTACTTTTTCCATTTGCTGTAAAAGATCAAGCCAAGAGGTGGTTAAATAACCAACCTAAGGCCAGCATAAGAACATGGAAACAGCTGACAGAAAAATTCCTGAATCAATATTTCCCTCCAAAAAGGATGACACAGCTAAGGCTGGACATCCAAGGCTTTAAACAAGGAGATAATGAATCTCTTTATGATGCCTGGGAGAGATACAGAGAGATGCTATGAAAATGCCCCTCTGAAATGTTTTCAGAGTGGGTTCAGTTAGACATCTTCTACTATGGGCTTGCAGAAGGAGCTCAGATGTCTTTAGATTACTCAGCTGGTGGATCTATCCATATGAGAAAGACAATCGAAGAGGCTCAAGAGCTCATTGATACAGTTGCCAGGAATCAGCATCTGTATCTAAGCAGCAACCCTTCCATGAATGAAGAGGTTAAAACAGTAACTGCTGAATTCAGTACTGTAAAACAAGCTGCTGAATTCAATCAGCAATTAGATTTTCTAACAAAGCAGCTAGCTGAATTCAAAGACAGGTTACAGGAGACAAGGATAGCTAATATACATATGGAAGAACAATTTAAGCAAACAAAGCAGCAGCTATCAAAGCAAATAGCAGAAGAATGCCAAGCAATTCAATTAAGAAGTGGGAAAACATTAAATACCCCACCTCAAGGCATCAAAACTTCAAGAAATAAGCAACCCACCAAAGATTCCCCTGAGGACAGTAAGAGCCCAGGGAAAAATAATTCTGGCACTAAAACGCCAGAAAATGGGTGGAAGGCTGGCGCTGAACGCCCAGACCATGCCCAAAACTGGCGTTCAGCGCCAGAAATAAGGCAGGGGTGGCGTTCAACGCCAGAAATGGGCAAGAATCTGGCGCTGAATGCCCAACAGGGGCACATTTCTGGCGTTCAGGCGCCAGGAACAGACAGTGAGCTGGCGTCTAACGTCACTCCAGCTTCTGACTCTGGTACGCAATTGCCAGTGAGGGATCAGACACACATAAGTGCTGACAACAACCCCTCTAAAAAGGCTTCTTTAACCACTAAGGTTGAGGAATATAAAGCCAAGATACCTTATCCTCAAAAACTCCGGAAAGAGGAGCAGGATAAGCAATTTGCTCGCTTTGCAGATTATCTAAGGACTCTTGAAATAAAGATTCCATTTGCAGAGGCACTTGAGCAAATACCTTCTTATGCCAAGTTCATGAAAGAGATCTTGAGTCATAAAAAGGAGTGGAGAGAAACAGAAAGAGTTCTCCTCACTGAAGAATGCAGTGCAGTCATTCTGAAAAGCTTTCCTGAAAAGCTTAAAGACCCTGGGAGTTTTCTGATACCATGCATATTAGAAGGTGATTGCACCAAGACAGCTTTATGCGATCTTGGGGCAAGCATCAACCTCATACCTGCATCCACTCTCAGGAAGCTTGGCTTAACTGAGGAAGTTAAACCAACCCGGATATGTCTCCAACTTGCTGATGGTTCTACTAAATACCCATCAAGCGTGATTGAGGACATGATTGTCAGAGTTGGGCCATTCGCCTTTCCCACTGACTTTGTTGTGCTGGAAATGGAGGAGCACAAGAGTGCTACTGTCATTCTAGGAAGACCCTTCCTAGCAACTCGACGATCCCTCATTGACGTCCAGCAGGGGGAAATAACCCTGAGAGTCAACGATGACGAGTTCAAGTTGAACGCTGTCAAAGCCATGCAGCATCCAGACACATCAACAGACTGCATGAAAGTTGACCTTATTGACTCTTTGGTAGAAGAGATCAACATGGCTGAGAGTCTCGAATCAGAGTTGGAAGACATCTTTAAAGATGTTCAGCCTGATTTGGAGGATTCAGGGGACATGAAAGAGCCTCTGAACTTTCTTCTGAAAGAGGAAAAACCTCCTAAACCAGAGCTCAAGCCACTGCCACCATCCTTGAAATATGCATTTCTAGGAGAAGGTGACACCTTTCCAGTGATCATAAGCTCTACTTTAAATTCACAGGAAGAGGAAGCACTTATTCAAGTGCTAAGGACACACAAGACAGCTCTTGGGTGGTCCATAGGTGACCTTAAGGGCATAAGCCCAGCAAGATGCATGCACAAAATCCTATTGGAGGATAATGCCAAACCAGTGGTTCAACCACAGAGGCGGCTAAATCCAGCCATGAAGGAAGTGGTGCAGAAAGAGGTCACCAAATTACTAGAGGCTGGGATTATTTATCCCATTTCTGATAGCCCCTGGGTGAGCCCTGTTCAAGTCGTCCCAAAAAAGAGAGGCATGACAGTGATTCATAATGAAAAAAATGAACTGGTTCCTACAAGAACAGTTACAGGGTGGCGCATGTGTATTGACTACAGAAGGCTCAATACAGCCACCAGAAAGGATCATTTTCCTTTACCATTCATAGACCAGATGCTAGAGAGACTAGCAGGTCATGATTATTACTGCTTTTTGGATGGCTACTCAGGCTATAACCAGATTGCAGTAGATCCCCAGGATCAAGAGAAAACAGCATTCACATGTCCATCCGGAGTGTTTGCTTATAGAAGGATGCCCTTTGGGCTATGCAATGCACCTGCAACCTTCCAGAGATGCATGCTCTCTATTTTCTCTGACATGGTGGAAAAATTTCTGGAAGTCTTCATGGATGACTTCTCAGTATATGGAGACTCATTCAGCTCCTGTCTTGATCACCTGAAACTTGTTCTGAAAAGATGCCAAGAAACCAACCTAGTTTTAAACTGGGAAAAGTGTCACTTCATGGTGACTGAAGGAATTGTTCTTGGGCATAAAATCTCAAACAAGGGAATAGAGGTAGATCAAGCAAAAATAAAGGTAATTGAAAAATTACCACCACCTGCCAATGTTAAGGCAATCAGAAGCTTTCTGGGGCATGCAGGATTCTATAGGAGGTTTATAAAGGATTTTTCAAAAATCGCAAAACCCCTAAGCAATCTGCTAGCTGCTGACACGCCATTTGTGTTTGACACAGCATGCCTACAGGCGTTTGAAATGCTGAAAGCTAAGCTGGTCACAGCACCAGTCATTTCTGCACCAGACTGGACATTGCCATTTGAGTTAATGTGTGATGCCAGTGATCATGCCATTGGTGCAGTACTGGGACAGAGGCATGACAAGCTTCTGCATGTCATTTATTATGCCAGTCGCGTTTTAAATGATGCCCAGAAAAATTACACAACCACAGAAAAGGAATTACTTGCAGTGGTTTACGCCATTGACAAGTTCAGATCCTACTTAGTAGGATCAAAGGTGATTGTGTACACTGACCATGCTGCTCTTAAGTATCTACTCACAAAGCAGGATTCAAAACCCAGGCTCATCAGATGGGTATTGCTTCTGCAAGAGTTTGATATAGAAATAAGAGACAGAAAAGGGACAGAGAACCAAGTGGCTGATCATCTATCCCGGATAGAGCCAGTGAAAGGGACGTCCCTCCCCTTTCTTGAGATCTCTGAGACGTTCCCTGATGAGTATCTATTTGCCATTCAGGAAGCACCATGGTTTGCCGATATTGCAAACTATAAAGCTGCAAGGTTCATACCCAAGGAGTACAATAGAATACAAAAGAAGAAATTAGTTACTGATGCAAAGTACTACTTGTGGGATGAACCTTATCTCTTTAAGAGATGTGCAGACGGAATTATCCGTAGGTGTGTCCCCAGAGAGGAAGCACAGAGAATCCTATGGCATTGCCACGGATCTCAATATGGAGGCCATTTCGGAGGTGAGCGAACAGCCACCAAGGTCCTCCAATGTGGCTTCTATTGGCCCACACTCTATAAAGATTCCCGAGAGTTTGTACGTAATTGTGACAGTTGCCAAAGAGCTGGTAATCTGCCTCATGGTTACGCTATGCCTCAACAAGGAATCTTGGAAATAGAGTTGTTTGATGTATGGGGAATTGACTTCATGGGACCTTTCCCACCATCATACTCAAACACTTATATTCTGGTGGCAGTTGACTATGTATCAAAATGGGTTGAGGCTATCGCCACACCCTCCAATGATACTAAAACAGTGCTGAAATTCCTCCAGAAACATATCTTTAGCAGGTTTGGTGTCCCTAGAGTGTTAATCAGTGATGGGGGCACTCACTTCTGCAATAAACAGCTTTACTCTGCCATGGTTCGGTATGGAATTCGCCACAAGGTGGCCACTCCATATCATCCACAAACCAATGGGCAGGCTGAAGTCTCTAACAGAGAATTAAAGAGAATCCTGGAACGGACAGTAAATACCCGTAGAAAGGATTGGGCAAGGAGCTTGGATGATGCTCTGTGGGCTTACAGAACAGCATTCAAGACCCCTATAGGGACCTCTCCATACCAACTTGTGTATGGTAAGGCATGTCACCTGCCCGTGGAACTGGAACATAAAGCTTATTGGGCAACCAGATTCCTAAACTTAGATGCCAAATTAGCAGGAGAAAAACGATTGCTCCAGCTAAATGAGCTAGAGGAATTCAGATTCACAGCTTTCGAAAATGCCAAGCTTTATAAAGAAAAATAAAAAAAATGGCATGACAGAAAGCTATCATCTAGAATCTTTGAACCAGGACAGAAGGTTCTGTTGTTTAACTCTAGACTCAGGCTATTCCCCGGGAAACTGAAATCCCGGTGGAGGGGACCATACGTGATTACAAGTGTGTCACCATATGGTTATGTGGAGCTTCAAGATATTAATTCTGATAAGAAGTTCATTGTCAATGGACAGCGAATCAAGCATTATCTTGAAGGCAACACTGAGCAAGAATGCTCAAGGCTGAAGCTAGATTAAAAGCTCAGCAAGGTCCAGCTAAAGACAATAAAGAAGCGCTTGCTGGGAGGCAACCCAGCCATGGGGCAACAATCCTCTAAGCATTTTGACCTATTTTTATTTTTATTTGTTTATATAAAGTTCACTGACACTAAGGTAAAGAATCATTTGCATAAGTTTACAGGGTTACAGAAGGAATCTACACACAAAACAAAGATAAGGAGCTTACTGGCAAGAAAATGCCAGTGAAGGCCATTTTTGGCGTTCAGCGCCCAAAATGGGCATCCAGTGGGCACTGAACGCCAGTAAGGATAGTTATCTGGCGTTCAACGCCAGAAAAGGGCAACAACTGGGCGTTAAACGCCCAGGAGAGTAGTATTTGGGCGTTGAACGCCCAAAACAGGCAATGTTTGGGCGTTCAAACGCCAGGATGGTGGGAAGGAGCTCTCCTTCTACCCATCTCCTTCTTTTTCTTTTGCTTGAGGACAAGCAAAGCTCTAAGTTTGGTGTGCTTATCCGTGATCACTAAGATCATGGCCCCTAAAGGAAAACAACCCACTCCAAGAGGAGCAAGGGCGTGATTTAAAGGAACTAAAGCGCAGAAATTCTCTCTTGAAGGACCAAGCACCTCACAGACTAGAGGAACATCCACTTCCCAAACCTCAAGGTTGTTGAGTTCTAATCTTAGCCTTAACTCTGTGATAACTGTTCTTATTTTAATTTTACCTTAGGAGTCATATAGTAGTAATTAGTATCTATTTTGATTTTATCTCCAATTAAGCTATAGTTTATTTTTCTCATCATCAGCAAACATGAATAAAGTAGTAGATCTTTTGAATAAGAAGCAATAAAATTTCGAGTTTTAATAAGAGAAATTCTAATTAGTTAAATGTGGTGGCAATGCTTTCTGTCTTCTGAATGAATGCTTGAACAGTGCATATGTCTTTTGAATTTGTTGCTTAAGACTGTTAAATATGTTGGCTCTTGAAAGAATGATGAACATGAGACATGTTATTGATAATCTGAAAAATCATAAAAAAATGATTCTTGAAGCAAGAAAAAGCAGCAAAGAACAAAGCTTGCAGAAAAAAAAAAGTAGCGAAAAAAAAAAATAATATAGAAAGAAAAAGAAAAAGCAAGCAGAAAGAGCCAATAGCCCTTAAAACCAAAAGGCAAGGGTAATGAAAAGGATCCCAAGGCTTTGAGCATCAGTGGATAGGAGGGCCACGAAGGAATAAAATCCTGGCCTAAGCGGCTAAACCAAGCTGTCCCTAACCATGTGCTTGTGGCATGAAGGTGTCAAGTGAAAACTTGAGACTGAGCGGTTAAAGTCAAGGTCCAAGCAAAAAGAAGAGTGTGCTTAAGAACTCTGGACACCTCTAACTGGGGACTTTAGCAAAGCTGAGTCACAATCTGAAAAGGTTCACCCAGTTATGTGTCTGTGGCATTTATGTATCCGGTAGTAATACTGGAAAACAAAGTGCTTAGGGCCACGGCCAAGACTCATAAAGAAGCTGTGTTCAAGAATCATCACACTGAACTAAGAGAATCAATAACACTATCTGAATTCTGAGTTCCTATAGATGCCAATCACTCTGAGCTTCAATGGATAAAGTGAGATGCCAAAACTGTTCAGAAGCAAAAAGCTACTAGTCCCGCTCATCTAATTAGGATCTGAGCTTCAATCAAAAACTCTGAGATATTATTTCTTCTCAACCTATTAGTCTTCTATTTTATTTGTCTAGTTGCTTGAGGACAAGCAACAGTTTAAGTTTGGTGTTGTGATGAGCGGATATTTTATACGCTTTTTGGGGATAATTTCATATAGTTTAGAGTATGTTTTAGTTAGTTTTTAGTCTATTTCTAGTAGTTTTTAGGAAAAATTTATATTTCTGGACTTTACTATGAGTTGTGTATTTTTCTGTAATTTCAGGTATTTTTCTGGCTGAAATTGAAGGAGCTGAGCAAAAATCTGATTCAGGCTGAAAAAGGACTGCTGATGCTGTTGGATTCTGACCTCCCTGCACTCAAAGTAGATTTTCTGGAGCTACAGAACTCGAAATGGCATGCTTCCAATTGCGTTGGAAAGTAGACATCCAGGGCTTTCCAGCAATATATAATAGTCCATACTTTGCACAAGGATAGACGACGTAAACTGGCGTTCAACGCCAGTTCTCTGCCCAATTCTGGCGTTCAGCGCCAGAAAAGGATCAAAAACTGGAGTTGAACGCCCAAACTGGCACAAAAACTGGCGTTCAACTCCACAAATGGCCTCTGCACGTGGATTGCTTAAAGTCTCAGCCCCAGCACACACCAAGTGGGCCCCAGCACACCAAGTGGGCCCCAGAAGTGGATCTCTGCATCATCCATCATAGTCCACTCATATTTTGTAACCCTAGGCTACTAGTTTAGTATTTAAACAACTTTTAGAGACTTATTTTGTATCTCATGACATTTCAGATCTAAACTTTGTATTCTCTGACGGCATGAGTCTCTAAACCCCATTGTTGGGGGTGAGGAGCTCTGCTGTGTCTCAATGAATTAATGCAAGTATTCCTGTTTTCCATTCAAACACGCTTGTTCCTATCTAAGATGTTCATTCGCGCTTAACTGTGATGAAGGTGATGATCTGTGACATTCATCACCTTCCTCAAACCATGAACGTGTGCCTGACAACCACCTCCATTCTATATCCGATTGAATGAGTATCTCTTAGATTCTTTAATCAGAATCTCCGTGGTATAAGCTAGAACTGATGGCAGCATTCATGAGAATCCGGAAAGTCTAAACCTTGTCTGTGGTATTCCGAGTAGGATTCAAGGATTGAATGACTGTGACGAGCTTCAAACTCCTGAAGGCTGGGCGTTAGTGACAGATGCAAAAGGATAGTAAATCCTATTCCAACCGGATCGAGAACCAACCGGTGATTAGCCGTGCTGTGACAGAGCGCGTGAGCGTAGTTTTCACTGGAAGGATGGAAGGTAGCCATTGACAACGGTGATCCACCAACACACAGCTTGCCATAGGAGGACGTGCGTGCGTGAATCAGAAGACAGAGGAAAGCAGAGATTCAGAAGACAAAGCATCTCCAAAACTCCAACATATTCTCCATTACTACACAACAAGTAATCTTTAATTTATGCTCTCTGGGTTATTCACAATTCAATTGATAAACATAATTGACTTCCTGACTAAGATTTACAAGATAACCATAGATTGCTTCAAACCAACAATCTCCGTGGGATTCGACCCTTACTCACGTAAGGTATTACTTGGACGACCCAGTGCACTTGCTGGTTAGTGGTACGAGTTGTGAAAAGTGTGATTCGCAATTTGTGCTACCAGTCATCCTTTTTGGAGAGAAATATTGATTCAGGAATTTTTCTGTCAGCTGTTTCCATGTTCTTATGCTGGCCTTAGGTTGGTTATTTAACCACCTCTTAGCTTGATCTTTTACAGCAAATGGAAACAGTAATAGTCTGTAGACATCCTGATCTATTTCCTTATCTTGTACTGTGTCAGCAATTTGTAAAAATTGTGCCAGAAAATCTGTAGGTTCTTCCTGTGGAAGACCGGAATACTGGCAACTTTGCTGCACCATGATAATGAGCTGAGGATTCAACTCAAAGCTACTAACTCCAATGGAGGGTATGCATATGCTACTCCCATATGAAGCAGTAGAGGGGTTAGAATATGACCCCAGAGTCCTCCTGGACTTTTGATTTCCACTTATGTCCATGATGGATATATGGATATAACTTGGACTGATTTATCTTTTTATTTATTTTATTTTATAAGAAGTAAATACTTAAATAAAATAAAATAACTAAAAAGAATTTGAATTTTGAAATAAATTTTTTTTTTCGTAAAAAAAATTAAAAATAATTAGTAAAAAAAAAACAGAAATTTTTGAAAAAGAGGGAAGATATTTTCGAAAACTAGAGAGAGAGAGAGTTAGTTAGGTAGTTTTGAAAAAGTTAAGAAACAAACAAAAAGTTAGTTAGTTAGTTGAAACAAATTTTGAAAAGATAAGAAGTTGGGAAGTTAGAAAAGATATTTTGAAAAGATATTTTTGAATTTAGTGAGGAGAGAGAAAAACAATAAGATAGCACAAGATTTAAAATTTTTAGATCTGATGCTCCTTGTTTTTGAAAATTTTGGAGGGAAAACACCAAGGGACACCAAACTTAAAAATTTTAAGATCAAGATACAAGGGAAACTCAAGAACACTTTGAAGACTCACAAGAACACAAGAACATGAAGAAAGAACACCAAACTTAAAATTTTTTGAAAACCAAACCAAAAATTTTCGAAAACCAAAGGGAATTCAACAAGAAAACACCAAACTTAAAGTTTGGCACACAATTTAATAGAGAAAATATTATTTATGAAAAAGAAGGTTTTGAAAAGAGTATAAAAGACTCTAACCCAATTACCAAGAACACAGATTAACGCTCTAGCCAAATGAGTTATGGACCTTTCGAAAATTTTAAGAAAGATTATTTTTGAGAACACCAAACTTAAAGTTTGGCACAGGATTTAATAGAAAAATTATTTTTGAAAAAGGTTTTAAAAATATGATAGCCAATTATCATGAACATAAACACCACATTCTAAATAACTGAGCTATAAGTTTAAAGTATTTTAACAAGGGATAAATAATAAAAGACTCTAAACCAAAAAAAAGAAAGATTTTTCCTAATCTAAGCAACAAAATAATCCGTCAGTTGTTCAAACACGAACAATCCCCAGCAACGGCGCCAAAAACTTGGTGCACGAATTGTGAATCACACTTTTCACAACACGTACCACTAACCAGCAAGTGCCCTGGGTCGTCCAAGTAATACCTCACGTGAGTAAGGGTCGAATCCCACGGAGATTGTTGGGTTGAAGCAATCTATGGTTATCTTGTAAATCTTAGTCAGGAAGTCAATTATGTTTATCAATTGAATTGTGAATAACCAGTAGAGCATAAATTAAAGGTTACTTGTTGTGCAGTAATGGAGAATATGTTGGAGTTTTGGAGATGCTTTGTCTTCTGAGTCTCTGCTTTCCTCTGTCTTCTGATTCATGCACGCACGTCCCCCTATGGCAAGCAGTGTGTTGGTGGATCACCGTTGTCAATGGCTACCTTCCATCCTTCCAGTGAAAACTACGCTCATGCGCTCTGTCACAGCACGGCTAATCACCGGTTGGTTCTCGATTCGGTTGGAATAGGATTTACTATCCTTTTGCGTCTGTCACTAACGCCCAGCCTTCAGGAGTTTGAAGCTCGTCACAGTCATTCAATCCTTGAATCCTACTCGGAATACCACAGACAAGGTTTAGACTTTCCGGATTCTCATGAATGCCGCCATCAGTTCTAGCTTATACCACGGAGATTCTGATTAAGGAATCTAAGAGATACTCATTCAATCGTATATAGAACGGAGGTGGTTGTCAGGCACACGTTCATGATTTGAGGAAGGTGATGAATGTCACAGATCATCACCTTCATCACGGTTAAGTGTGAATGAACATCTTAGATAGGAACAAGCGTGTTTGAATGGAAAACAGAAATACTTGCATTAATTCATCGAGACACAGCAGAGCTCCCCACCCCCAACAATGGGGTTTAGAGACTCATGCCGTCAGAGAATACAAAGTTTAGATCTGAAATGTCATGAGATACAGAATAAGTCTCTAAAAGTTGTTTAAATACTAAACTAGTAGCCTAGGGTTACAAAATATGAGTGGACTATGATGGATGATGCAGAGATCCACTTCTGGGGCCCACTTGGTGTGCTGGGGCCCACTTGATCTGCTGGGGCCCACATGGTGTGTGCTGGGGCTGAGACTTTAAGCAATTCACGTGCGGAGGCCATTTGTGGAGTTGAACGCCAGTTTTTATGCCAGTTTGGGCGTTCAACTCCAGTTTTTGATCCTTTTCTGGCGCTGGACGCCAGAATTGGGCAGAGAACTGGCGTTGAACGCCAGTTTACGTCGTCTATCCTTCTGCAAAGTATGGAGTATTATATATTGCTGGAAAGCCCTGGATGTCTACTTTCCAACGCAATTGGAAGCATGCCATTTCGAGTTCTGTAGCTCCAGAAAATCCACTTTGAGTGCAGGGAGGTCAGAATCCAACAGCATCAGCAGTCCTTTTTCAGCCTGAATCAGATTTTTGCTCAGCTCCTTCAATTTCAGCCAGAAAAATACCTGAAATTACAGAAAAACACACAACTCATAGTAAAGTCCAGAAATATGAATTTTTCCTAAAAACTACTAGAAATAGACTAAAAACTAACTAAAACATACTCTAAACTATATGAAATTATCCCCAAAAAGCGTATAAAATATCCGCTCATCAACCATCTTCCTCTTACTCTTAATGCCACAAAGAGCTCTAAGTTGATCATCCGTCTCTAGTAGCCCATATTCAAGTGGAATTAGAAAGCTAAGGGATATGAATTTTACCCACTTGAATGTTGTGAAGGATGATGGCAACTTAGGGGGAGGTATTTCTAATGAATTTGCAAGCTCCACTCCATTGTGCTATTCTCTGACAACTTCCACCTCTTTGCAAGCTTCTTTAATATCAACCTCTTCCTCTTGGTAGCCATCTTCCAATTCAATATCTTCTTTGTTGCTCACCAAGGGCATGGGAGGCTGTGCTTCTTCTTCTTGAATCTCCATCTCTTGATCGACCTCTTCCAAGTCCTTAATCATGACATGCCTTGGAGGTTGTACACCCTCCTCAACAACAACATCAAACACCGTGGAAGAAGGCTTTGTGACTGGACTTTCCAATGAAGGTACAACATCTCTTAAGTCTGCAACCACTTCTTCCTTTTTAATAATTGCTGCTTTGTCCAGTTGTTTAAGTATAAAATCGTACTCATCCTCGATGATTTTCTTTCCATGACAACTCCTTTCAACTACTCCTTCATCTTTAAGGGTCTCTCCTACCTTTACCCGTGGGGCCTCCTCTAGCTCTTTATGAAGTATTGATTCGCGAAGATGACTCCTCCTTTCCTGTTCCATATCAATAGCATAATTGGGATCATCTTGCTCTTGGTTTGATGGATGTGGGTGCTCTTCCATGGAGGATGGTGATGGGATGAAAAGATCATTATGTGGTTGAAAAGGAAGTGCACTAGAGCTTGAGGGTTGAATATTGGAGGTAGGGGGTTGGTTCATGCGGGATATAAGATTTTGGAGTGTAGGGTGAGACCAATGATGTTAAAGATGAGTGTATTGTTATCCAATGGAGGTTGGGGTGGATCTATGTATGGCTCATTCGGTTCATAGGGTGGTTGGTATGGTGGATGTGGGTTAGGGTCATATGGAGGTAAATGGTCTAAAGGGGCTTGTGAGTTTGGTGGTTCAAAGGTATGTTGGGGAGGTGGTTCATAAGCACAGGGTGGGGCTTGTTGGTAATTACAAGGGGGTCCACCATATCTATTGGCTTGGTATGCATTGTAGAGTGGTCCTTGCCCATGATATCTTGGAGGGTGATGTTGCCTAAAGGGTTGATTAGATCCTCTTGGCTCCATCTATCTTTGATTGCTTAGACCTTGATGCATATTCCTGTTATAGCTTCCACTCCTTTTAACAGATTTAGAACCAAACTCAAAGGGAGAGGGGTGAGAATTCATGGTAGCTAATAAAAATTAAAAACGAAAATAAAAAATAAATTTAAATTAAAAGGTTATTGAAATTAAAATTTTTGAATTTGAAAAATTAAATTTTGAATTTTGAGTTTTTAAATTTTGAAATTTGAATTTTGAAAATTAAAATTTTGAAATTTGAAATTTAAATTTTTAAATTTTGAATTTTGATTTTTGAATTTTAAAATTTTGAAATTAAAATTTTGAATTTTGAATTTTGGAAATTAAATATTGAAAATTGAAATTTGATTTTTGAAATAAGATAAGATAAGATTTTGAAAAAGATATGATTTTTGAAAAATACTTGAATTTTGAAATTTAAAACTAAGATAAGATAAGATAAAAATTTTAAAATCAAATGTTTTTTTTTTATGGAAAATTCGAAAATTCAATAAAAATAAAGAGAAAAGATATTTTTGAATTAAATAAGGAAAGAGAAAAACAATAAAATGACACCAAACTTAAAATTTTTAGATCAAAAGGAAGAAAACAACTAAGAACAACTTGAAGGTCAAGATGAACACGAAGAACAAATTTTTGAAAAATTTTTAATAACTAAATAAAAACCAATAACCTCTTAATTTATGAAAAAGCAAAAAAAAAAAAAAAATAAAAACAAATAAACAAGCAAAAAGTAAATATTTACAATAACCAATAATAAGGCACACGTTTGCAATTTCCCGGCAACGGTGCCATTTTGAAGAATGGATGCTTGACGGTTTAGAATTCAGAACAAATTCTCATTGCGAGTATGATGACAAGTCATCTTAGCCTAGTTTCACTAGCCTTTTTCTTTAGTTTTCAATTGAATTATGCACTTTCTTGAGCCAACAGCAAGCCAATTGGGTAGATTTTCATGTTTCCTTTGATTTAATCAACCATGTATGAATTCATGCCATTTCATGAGGTTTTATGCTATAAATGTCACATATTATGAAAGAATGAATATCTCATGATTTTGATCATAGCTTTGATGTGTTTGGTTGATTGATGATAGGTGAAGAAAGCTTGGAGAAAGGTTGATGCAAGAAGGAATGGCTAGGAGGAATGACTTGAGTCTTGAATTAATTATGAACCAGGAAGCAAAAGCTGGAGCAAAAGTTAGCCCCTAACTTTTTGGCTAACTTTTGGGCAAAAGCTGGAGCAAAAGTTAGCCCCTAACTTTTTGGCTAACTTTTGGCATGAAAAACACTCCTTGGATGCATCAAAAGTTTGCGCCAACGTTAGCCCCTAACTTTTTGGCTAACGTTGGCGCTTGAAAAACTCCCTGGGCTAGCAAAAGTTTGCGCCAACGTTAGCCCCTAACTTTCTGGCTAACGTTGGCGCCATGAATAACTAAGGGGAGGCCAACGTTGGAGCAAAAGTTAGACCCTAACTTTTGCCCCAACGTTGGTATCAGCAAAACAAGGGTGCTGATGTGAAAAGTTGGAGCAAAAGTTAGACCCTAACTTTTACTCCAACTTTTACTCAAGCTTTCATGATTCCAACCCGGTTCAATTCGGTTCTTCTCCAAACTCCAAGAGCAATCAACCAAGGCCTCTCTCAACCCAATTCCACCAAGAGCAAAGTCCCAATTGAAGGCTTGAAGACCATTTGAAGAAAGTGTATAAATAGATTAGAATTTAAGTTTTAAGGGAGCTTCCCTTTGAGTTTTCAGAGAGCTTTTCTTTTCTGGTTTGATTGAGAGCTCACTTTTACATTTCTTAGCATTGTTGTTTTAATTCAAGAGAATTTGGGAGGAGAATTGATCTCTCTTCTTCCTTGTTCTTGCCCAGCACTCTTTACTTTTCTTGTCTTGGATTTTGGGTGGAGAATTGAAGAAATTCTGTTTCAATCTCACCTTGGAATCTTGTTTAATTTTCTGCTTAATTGAATTTCAGTTTCGGTTAATTGTGCTTCATCTACTTTCTTTGCAATTTACAATTTCCTTTGCAATTGTTCTTGTTGGATCTAGGAAGGCATTGAGATCTAGACTTGGTTTTCTAGTCTCTTGGGTCCTGAGATCCGGATTTTCCATTCCCTGTTTACTGTTTTCATGCTCATTTACAATTCTGTTTCTAGATCTGATTCAATCCAAGTGTTCTTCTATTCCTCTGCTTGTTGAATTCTAATTTCCCTTGTTTAATTCCTGCAAATCCAACTCCCAATTCCCTTTACAATTCAAGCCATTTACATTTCTTGCACTTTAAGATTCTGCAATTTACATTTCTTGCGTTCTAAGTTTCTGCCATTTAATTTCTTGTTCTTTAAGATTCAGCACTTTAAATTTCAGCTCTCTTTAATTTCATGCCAATTGCCCATTCCCTTTACTTTCTATGCAATTTAAATTCTGCAAATCACAAATTTTTCAACCAAATCTTGATTCGCTTGACTAAATCAACCACCAAACTAAAATTGCTCAATCCTTCAATCCCTGTGGGATCGACCTCACTCCCGTGAGTTATTATTACTTGATGCGACCCGGTGCACTTGCCGGTTAGATTTGGGTGTCTTGGAGAAATTCGTTTCTCCGCGAAAATATCCCATCAGAGTATAGTTACTAAACCAAGCAATCAACCTTTCTTACAAACGTTTTGGTTGTCACAAGTAACAAACCCCTTTAAAATTGATAACCGAGTATTTAAACCTCGGGTCGTCTTCTCAAGGAATTGCTGGGAAGTATGTTCTTATTTTTGGTTATGAGTTTGTAAATTGGGGTTTTGGAGTTTGGGCAATGAGCACAGGTATATTTATAAATTAAAGCAGTAAAAATAAATAAGAGATTTTATGTAATTAAATAAAAAGCCTTGATTAAGAGAGATTAACCGAAAGTTCTATCCTTATTGGATTTTTCTCAAGATTAATTGATAATTGAAGGTTACTTCTACTTAGTTATCCTTTACCAAGTAAAGTAAAAGAAAGTCAAGTAAGTTGGAAGTCTACTTCTATTCACGAGTTCTAATCCTCTCCCTTGGGAATGATTGGTGTTAGTGACTAGAGAGCCAGCCAACGATAAACCCAATTACAATTTAACTCTTGAGTAATTCAACTCAAGGGTCTCCGAATATTAATCAACTCTAAAAAATCAAGTTAGGATCCAACTTAGAACATTAATTAATAACAAACAATAAAAGAAGTGATAAATCGGAAATACCTCAATTATATTAAATAAAATATTCAAATCTTAACATGGAAAAGTTCATAAGCCAATTAGGCAACATAACTAATAAAAGCATTAAAGTATCTGAAAATAAGAGATAAACATAAAGTAAAAGAAATATTGAACCTGATGAAGAGTTGAATCCTAAATCCTTTAAGAGGAATCCTAATCCTAAAACCTAAGAGAGAGGAGAGAACCTCTCTCTCTAAAAACTACATCTAAATTATGAAAAGTGAATTATGAAAAGCATGATTATGAATGAATGCATTCCCGTACTTTATAGCCTCTAATCTGTGTTTTCTGTGCCGAGAACTGGGTCAGAAACAACCCAGAATTCGCTGGTTGCGAATTCATACACGCTGATTTTTCGTCACTGCGACGCGTCCGTGTGGAGCGTACGTTCGCATCATCTATCATCAGAGCAACTATGGAATATTATATATTAAATTGAAGCCCCGAACGTTAGCTTTCCAACACAACTAGAACGGCATCATTTGGACCTCTGTAGCTAATGTTATAGCCGTTTAAGTGCGAAGAGGTCAGGCTGGACAGCTTAGCAATTTCTCCAACTTCTTGTATTCCTTCCACTTTTGCATGCTTCCTTTCCATCCTCTGAGCCATTCCTGCCCTGTAATCTCTGAAATCACTTAACACACATATCAAGGCATCTAATGGTAATAAGAGAGGATTAAACATAGGGAACTTAAGGCCAAAGAAGCATGTTTTCAATCAAAGCACATAATTAGGAAGGCAAAATGTAAAACCATGCAAATAGTATGAATAAGTGGGTAAAGAGTTGATAAAAACCAGTCAATTGAGCACAAGATAAACCATAAAATAGTGGTTTATCAACCAACCAGCTCATTCCCAAGTGATACCATTCCAAATCCCAAATAAGAATGCAAAGCAATCCAATTAAGGAGTGAAAAGACCTTGGTGAATAGTAAAGAAACCAACAAGAGGCCAGCTGAGAATGATGAGGCCAACAGTAAGGATGAAGCTATACTCAACAAGAAGGACCAAGAGTAGCTTAAAGAGAAAGATGAGCAGCTACAATCTTCAAAGGAAAGGGAAACAAGTAATGGAAGAATCATCACAAGAATAGAGGCAGGTGGTGAAGGCTTTCACACCTCCTCTGCCATATCCTCAAAGGTTCAACAAGGAGATCAAGGATCAACACTTTCCTAGGTTCCTTGAAGTCTTCAAGAAGGTGAAAATCAATATTCCACTTGCTGAAGCATTAGAGCAGATGCCTCTATATGCAAAGTTCTTGAAAGAGCTCATTAACAAAAAGAGAAGATGGCATGAGAAGGAAACCATCATCCTAACACAAGAGTGCAGTGCTATAATTTAAAGAGGTCTCCCACCAAAACTAAAAGACCCTGGAAGCTTCTTCTTGCCTTGTACCATTGGTAATATAACCATTGATAAGGCACTGTGCGATTTAAGAGCCAGCATCAATCTAATGCCCTATTCTATGATGAGAAGGCTATGTATAGAGGAAGTAAAGCCTACACAGATGTCGTTGGAGCTTGTGGATAAGTCACTAGTACTTCCCAAATGAGTGATTAAAAATCTCCTGGTTCGAGTAGAGAAATTCATATTCCCAGCAGATTTTGTGATCCTGGACCTAGGAGAAGAAGGGAGTGACTCTATTATCTTGGGAAGACCGTTCATGGCCACAGCAAGGGCCATCATAGATGTTGAATAAGGAGAACTGACCCTAAGGGTACATGATGAGAGCATTACTCTGAATGTCTTTCCAGAAACACAGCATACTAATGAAAAGGAAGATTGCATGAAGGATGACAGAGAAGACTTGCATTGGAAGGAAGAATCCAACGAGATACTCATTAGTTCTCTTCCAAAGCAAGAGACAAGCAGCAAAGCAGGACAAAAGGAGAATGAGACTGTACAGAATGAGGAGAGAAAGCAAAAAGAAAGTGAGGTGTTGGCCACTAAGAAGACAGATCCCAAAATATAGCCCACAGTCAAAGCAGAAGGATCACCAAAAAAGGGAGAGAAAAGCAAGAAAAAGGCTCCAAAATGGTGGAAAAACAAAAAAATCCCAACTGAAGGATTCTCAAAGGGAGATACAGTGCAGCTGATTTACCAACAGTTGGGAACAAATCCACAGACTGATGATTACTACACCATCAACAAGGTACTCTCATGGGAGCATGTAGAGATTGACCATCAACGTACAGGAAGAAAGCTCACAGTGAGAGGAGACAAATTGAGGCACCACAATCATCAACCACCCTAATAAGGGACCAATGTCAAGCTAGTGACAATAAAAGAGCACTCCATGGGAGGCAGTCCATGATTTAATGTTCTTACTGTTATTTTTGTTTCAATAATCACTGGTTTTTCTAGCATAAATTTGAGATCTCATGAGTAGAATTTGATAATTGCACATATCATTTTTGAGCATATGCTTGACTCCTAAGTTTGGTGTGCCTAAAGGCACTTTAAAATAGCTTTTCAAGAATGATTGATCATATAACCATCTTAGGATGTATACTCATTCATTTTGTTGAAGTATATAGCCAAACATTAAGTTTGGTGTCTACATATGCAGTGAATTTCAGAAAAATCATTTTTGCTCAAAGGATTAAATTTATGAATAGATGAACCATACATTGCTTCATATTTTTTGAGTTTATGGTATTATGGTAGAAAATAAAATGTTCCTTATAATGAATGTACCAATTAGGGCAAATACTCTTTGAGTTTTATATGGATCCTTTAGCAGAGAACATGTTTGGTGTCCACCAAATTCTGTCCAAAATCTAAGGAGCATAATTGTTTATTGATAAATAAGGAACATGTAGAATTTTGTTTTTCTTTATTGCTTGGCACTACACCACCGTACTTCAAACCTTAAGCTTACCATTGCCTTGATTTAATTGTATATGTACAAGGGAGATTGAGAAGAAGACAAAAGGGAGCATGCACGGTTGTCACAAGATGAAAAGAGAGTCACATGTGCCTAGGAAATGGTGCTTTCTTGGAGACAAAATCTGCATGCTTGAATACCTTGGATGCCGAACCACATGCACCCAATGGGGGAGCAATCCTTGTCCTCCTTCATCTTTGCATGCAAGCCGTCCATGCTATAAGCTTTCTACAATGCTTGACTCAATCTACACCCTTCATTTTTGCTTAACCGAACCCCCTCCCCCCCTTGTGGTTTTGTTTCAATGATTCATGCCTTGGCTATAAATTGGCAGCAGCACTTTCTAGCTCACATATCCCCTCTCTACTCATACAAGACTTCTGCACCTAGTTGCCTTTGTTTCATTTACACCTTCCTCTCAAACATGTTACAGCAAACCCTCTTCAAACAAAAGACAACACAAAATACCCAACATCGTCCCCTCTCCATCTTAAAGCCGTACCTTAAGCAGGGCTCATTCTCTTTCTTTTCCCACCTTCTATCCAAATTCAAGGCTTCATCAAGTTTCAAAAGAAGGAAGGGAAAAGAACCAGCTGTAGCCGAACCATCAAATTATCATACAAGGAAATTTAAATCTCAGTTTCATGAATCAAGGTATCATAGGGTCATGGAATCGAAGCACATCATTCCAGAGATGGGCTTTAGACTTCATGATGGAGAGTATCCTATCATGAGGAGAATCACCGCAGAGGGGAGATGGAAACTTTTGTGTGAGCCTCTCACAGACATCAGTACAGTCATGATTAGGGAATTCTACACAAATGCTATGAAGACAGGCAAGGACAGCCCTCCTTATAAGAGCTTTGTCAGGGGTGTTGAGGTGGATTTTAGCCCACCACCATTATGAGAGTCCTACAGTTGAGAGTAATAACCTATGGAGAACTTAGCTTTGAGGAAAGACTACAGGATGAGAATGACCCTGATGAGATATTACATGGGTTATGCTTTGAAGGAAGAGACTGGAAAAGGGACTCAGAGGGAGTTCCAAGCCACTTGAAAAGAATAGATCTCATACCTGAAGCCAAAGGGTGGTATGAGATAGTGAGAAGATCTATACTCCCTACTGCGAATACCTCATGAGTCACAATCGAGAGAGCCATCTTGACGTATTACATCTTGAGGGGAGGAGAAATCAACATCCCACGGCTCATAGCAGATAGCATTCAGAAGATAGCTGAGGATACAGGCAAAAGAAGGCTTGGTCACCCGAGCACTATTCTGAAGCTGTGCAATAGGGCTGGGGTACTTTTTAAGGATGAAGATACAGAGAAGGTAAAAGGAAGCAGGGGGATTACAAGGCAAAGAATGGAAGGTGCCACTGATGCTGACAACCAAGAGGAAGAAAGGACTTAAGGTGGAAGAAGGAGACCACAAGTGGAGGAAGAACAAGCTCCTGGTGCAATGGATCTAAGCCAAATGCAAAAAGCCATTGAAGAAATGTCTCAACAATACATGAGAGCACAGGAGCAATATTTGAGGCAACAAGAGCTATACTTGCAATAGCAAGAGAAATATTTAAAGGATCATGAACAATAACTGCATTGGTAGTAGCACATGATGGACAAGCAAGACAACTTCCAGCTCCAGATGTTGGAACAACAAAGGGAGTTTCAAGCAAGAATTCTTGGGGGGCAAAAGGAACAATTAGTAAACGTTCAAGAATCAGTTAATGGATTGTTCCTACGACAGGCCAAGTACGAGGAGTACACCCAAAATCTCTACCAATGGAAAAATATATATCATAAAATTGGAGAGCATAGGTTTGTGGATAGAATGGAGTACGATATAGCAACTCAAGCAAAGTTGGACTATGTAGTCCATAGCATGCCAACTTTTAACCAACAGATCAAGCCATTTGAGCAATGCCAAGAGTTGATTGATCATCAGAGAGCATTGACCAATAAACAAACAGCACACATGCAACAAGGGTTGAAAGATGCGAGGCTCTTGGATCAGGTAGCCTAGATTTGGGATAGAAGGTGCCCTGTTGAAGAACCCCAAGAAAAAAAGAAGAAGAAGTAGAAAGGAGAAAAAAGCAAGGGGAAAGAGCACGACAACTAGAGGTGGTGGAGTTCTTTTCATAGTTTTTATCAAATAAGGATGATGCATATCTGAAATATGATATGCCTCCAATTGTTTTATATTTTGCATTTTCATATCTTGAGTAGTTTTGTTGTTAGGATTTGCATTATACTTGTTATTGCTCATTTGCTAAATTCTGTTTTGTTCCCTTATGCATGAATAAAAGAAAAATGTTTGACATAGAGTAAATGTCCAATGTTGAAGGAATTAGAATGAAGTTCAGTGGTGGTGCTTGCTTGATTTAATGATAAGCTTAATAATAAAAGCTGCATAGTAGAATGCTCTTTGTAGTGTGAATTAAGTTGTTGCTATAAGAGCCTTTTATTAATGAACATCCCTTGAGAATAAAGCAAAGTAAGAAAGAAAAAGAAAAGAAAAGCCAAGAATTGGAAAAGAAACAAACAATAAGGCTAGACACCAATAGCTTGGACCTTAGGACATATGCCTGTGATGCTTCTTGTATTAGGATATGCTTGGACAATTAGGTTATAAGGAGTATTTTAAATGGTAACTTGGATTAACTAATCTGGGATTATCAACCGAAAGTCCACTATCAAGAGCAACCTAGTTACAAAGCATTTAGTGATCCAAAGAGATGATGGGCATCAATGTTCCTAGGAAGAATTTGTGAGCCAAGTGTTTGTGGTAAAGTGTTGAGCAAAAATTGAGCCAAAAGGCTGCTGCAACACTTGTCACTAAGCTTTCATTAAGAAATAAGCTTTCTAAGCAAAAGAAAGAAAGAAAAAGCTAACAGGGATCAATCAAAGAGCAAGGTATTATAGCAGCAACTCTAGTAAATCTTCAAGGTAACATTTTATATCAGACAACAAGGAATAATTGAGCTGCATTTGTTTGCATAAAACCCCATGAATCAAGTTATATTATCTGCTAAATAAGGACCTATATACTTCTCTGTCTCACTTCATTTCTTCTCATGTTTAGTGCTTGCTTGGGGACAAGCAAGATTTAAGTTTGGTTTTGTGATGACAAGTCATCTTATGCTAGCTTTTCATGGTTTTGTGATGACAAGTCATCTTATGCTAGCTTTTCAAACATTTTTCACTTGATTCATTAGGTTTTATGCACTTTCTTGCACAATTAGTAAGTGACTTGGAGTGGATTTTCATGATTATGTTAAATCAATCAACCATCATTTATTTAACACAATATCATAGGGTTTAAGCTAGAATTAGTTGATTTTGTGAATGAATTAGAAACCTTGTGAATTTAGTGATACTTTAACATGTTTGTGTGGTTGCTTGCAGGTGAAGAAATGATGAAGAAAAGAAAGAACCAGGAAAGCGTTGCATTACCAAAGCGTGGCAATTCATTAAGGCAATGCTAAGCTTGGAAACAAAGACCAGCATCCAAGGCGGCCACTCAATTAAGTGAGTGCTATGCTCACTCTAGTGAGCATTTGCGTGCTCTTCAGCAAAGGAAGCAAGGCCAAGACAAGGCTGGTGCTCAATTAAGTGAGAGCTATTGATGAGCGGATAATTTATACGCTTTTTGGCATTGTTTTTAGGTAGTTTTTAGTATAATTTAATTAGTTTTTACTATGTTTTTGTTAGTTTTTATGCAAAATTCACATTTTTGGACTTTACTATGAGTTTGTGTGTTTTTCTGTGATTTCATGTATTTTCTGGCTGAAATTGAGGGACCTGAGCAAAATCTGATTCAGAGGCTGAAAAAGGACTGCAGATGCTGTTGGATTCTGAGACCTCCCTGCACTCGAAGTGGATTTTTTGGTGCTACAGATACCCAATTGGCGCGCTCTTAATTGCGTTAGAAAGTAGACATCCAGGGCTTTCCAGCAATATATAATAGTCCATACTTTGCCCGAGTTTTGACGACGCAAACTGGCGTTCAAACGCCAACTTCCTCCCCTATTCTGAAGTTAAACGCCAGAAGCAGGTTACAAACCAGAGTTAAACGCCACAAACAGGCTGCAACCTGGCGTTTAACTCCAAGAGAAGTCTCTACACGTGTAAAGTTCAATGCTAGCCCAAGCACACACCAAGTGGGCCCCCGAAGTGGATTTCTACATCATTACTTATCTCTGTAAACCCTAGTAACTAGTTTAGTATAAATAGGACTTTTTACTATTGTATTAGATGTCTTGGTCATTCTGGTTCCCTCTCTGGGGCAAAAGCCAATGAACACCATTATCACTTATGTATTTTCAACGGTAGAGTTTCTACACCCCATAGATGAAGGTGTGGAGCTCTGCTGTTCCTCATGAATTAATGCAAAGTACTATTGTTTTTCTGTTCAATTCAAGCTTATTCTTATTCCAAGATATTCACTCGAACTTCAACCTGATGAATGTGATAATCCGTGACACTCATCATCATTCTCACCTATGAACGCATGCCTGACAACCACTTCCGTTCTATCTACAATAGCTTGAGTGTGTATCTCTTAGCCTCCTGGTTCACGATCAGAGTCTTCGTGGAATAGGCTAGAATTATTGGCGGCCATTCCTGAGATCCGAAAAGTCTAAACCTTATCTGTGGTATTCCGAGTAGGATATGGGAAGGGATGACTGTGACAAGCTTCAAACTCGCGAGTGTTGGGCGTAGTTGATGGTATTTTTGTGGAAAATTGAATTTTCCAAAACACCAAAAACTCACCGGCAAGTGTACCGAGTCGCATCAAATAGTAAAACTCACTTAGAGAGAGGTCGATCCCACAGGGATTGATGGATCAAGCAACTTTAGTGGGTGATTAGTTTAGTCAAGCTAACATTGAGTGATTTGAGTGACAATTGAAACAACAGAAAGTAAATGACAAGAAGAATTAAAGTGCAGAAAGTAATATTGGACAGAAACTTAAAGAGCAAGAAATGTAAATTGCAAGAATCTTAAATGACAAGAAATGTAAATTGCATGAAATATAAAGGGGAGTGGGTGCTGGAAATTAAAATTCAACAGGAAAGTGTAAATAGCAATCAAACATAGAAGTAAAAGGTGCAAAATCATGCAATATATCAAAACAGAAAAGGGAAATTGCTTGAAGAATTAAAAATAGAAAAGCAGTGCTTAATTTGCAGCAATTTAAAAGTGGTTCAAGATCTCAGGAGTGAAAGAGACTAGAAAACAAGTCTAGATCTCAAATCCTTCCTTGATCCAACAAGAACAATTGCAAAATGAAAATGGAAGAGTAAATTGCAGAAGAGGAACAAGAGAAGTTGCAGATGGAGAATGAAAACAGAATTCCTTCAAATCTCAATCCAAAAATTCAAAACAGAGAAGAAAACTAAGAAAGAAAGCAAAATGAAAACTAAAGAGTGCACAACTCCCTATTGGAGCTAGCCTCTTTTCTAATCGAGCTCCCCCTAACAAAGATGAAAATGATGCCTTATATAGGCTTTACAAAATGAAAATGAATATGAAATGAAAAACAAATTACAATTGAATGAAATTCCTAATCTAATTGATCCTTGTGCCTTTGAGTGATGATAATGGGCTTAGCTTGCTTTGGATTTGAGAAAGAGTGGGTCTGGATGACCTTGGTTCAATTGATGAAGAATTGTGTTCAACGAGAATTTTAATTGAATTTTGGCCCATGTGATAATTTCTCCCAGGAGGATGCTCAGCTCACAAGGTGAGCTGAGCATTGGGGCCTTGTGCGCATGTCCTGCTCCCTGACCGTGTCACATGTTGCGCGCTCCACTCTTGGTCCGTGTCAAATGGTTGTGGGATGCACCATGAGTAGTGCTCAGCTCTCCAAGTGAGCTGAGCATTGGAGCTTCCAAGGGGAGGTCCCAAGTTCAAGCCTTGGTGAAAGCATTTGGGGAGCAATTTTCCTTGATTTTTCATGAAGAAAAACACGACAAAGCTCTCCAAGTGAGCACAGCGCTCTCTAAGTGAGCGCTATTAGAAGCGCCTCTTTGTCTTGGAGTGAGGCTCCCTCTTCGAATCTTGGTGGTTGCACTTTGGTCTATTTTTGCTTATTTTTAGCCCTTAAAGATGCATTTCGTTCGTACCTCAATTTCATGCCAAATATGGGTTGCCATACATCGTTGAAAAGCTCTGAATGTCAGCTTTCTAACGCAACTAGAAGCACATCAATCGGACATTTGTAGCTCAGGTTATAGCCCTTTGAAGAAGGCATGGTCATGCTGTGAGCGCCCAGATTTTAACTTAGCGAAAATTTTGCTTCCAAGTTCATCTTTGCATCAGGGTAATGCTCAGCTCACTTGGAGAGCTGAGCTTTGTATGCTGATTACCTATTTTCCTTTTATTTGGTCATGGGCCACGCTTTAAAAAGCGTGGCCTAAGGCTTCAAAGTGTGCTCTAACTTCAAAGTGTTCCCCAAAGCTCTTTTTTTCTCCTTTTTAGCTTATTTTGTGCTTCTTTGCTTCTTTTTCTTCTTATTTCCTACATGATTTATAAAATTAAAAGATCAAAGAAATATATCAATTAAGTACAAAAGCATTCAATATTTAAGCACAAATCATTAATTTCTTGTATGAAAAAGCATAGAAAAACATGACATGGTGACATGTCATCACAACACCAAACTTAAACCTTGCTTGTCCCCAAGCAAGAAAAGAATCATGCATTAAAGATTGACAATCCAAGGTAAGAAGAATAGCAACTCAATGTTCATGGTTAGCTAGTTTTCTAAGCATGCTTCAATCACAAAAGATATGTAAATGATTGATGCTTCTATCTAGCTCAATTTATGAAATCTTTCTCTTATATTTCTTCCTTGAAACAAGCTTTTGATTTTTCTTATTAGCTTCTCCTTTTGGGTGCTTTGCCACATGAGTTAATAACAAAGCTACGATTCTAAATGCTTTATTTTCAAGTATTACCACTTGATACATAAGCACCACAAGCATTTGAATTAGAGGACTTCATTAAGCTAATTTTTCTTTTCTTTTCTTGATTCTCTAATCATTGATGCTCAGAACCTTGAGCTTTGAGGGAGTGCTTTTGCACTTGAGCCTAGCCTTGACTTCTAAGTGTTTTGTTTTCAAGCATTTGGCTTGATACATAAACACCACAAGTACTTAACAAATAAATTGCCATTGGTACTCAGAGCCTTCAGCTTTCTCATTCTTTCCCTTTTTCTTTTCTTGCTTTAATTGTATTTGCTTCTTCAAGGTTTTCATGATTTTCAAAAGATTTCACAAAATGTACTAGATGAAAACTTCAATTAAATAAAATCTAATGCAATTGAGCAACAATTAACCATACTAGCTTTCCAATACTTGTATGCACATGCTAAACTCTTCTTTAATGCCTTGTTTGTTTATGATCATGATACTTTACTGCTTTGAATTCACAAAACTCAAGTTGGTAGTCATAATGTCATGGCAACGTGTTATAAATCAATATTCAAGCTATGCTTTATTCATACACACATGTAAATAGAAAAGATGAAGACAATCATGCAATTTAAGTGCTGGAAACAAATGAGAGGAAAAGGAACTCTACAACGTTGTAGTTCATCTTCATTATTGTTGTCCTTTTTCCTCTATTCTTTCTCTTTCCCTTGCCAAACTCAAAATGCTTGCTCATCCTCAAGCAACAATTGGAACAATGGCTATGGGGCTAAGATGGATCATGAATGTCTTACAAAATGAAATGTTAGCAGTACATGTGTTCTAAGCAAGCAAAATTAAAGATAATAATCAAGGCACAAGAGAAAGAGACATTTTGATTGCATATATAAGAAGGTGTGCACGATACATGGCATAAAAGATAAGTGGCACACCAAACTTAGTGTGACACTTTCACTTGGAATTGATGCAAGTATCTTGTAAGAATTGGAACCAAATTTTGTTGCATAGCAACACCAAACTTAGAATGCAATCATATGTCAATTTATTTGAAATAAGACTAAATGAAACTGTTGTATGTTAAATACAATCACCAAGCCAAGAATCTTGTCATGAATAAAGCTCTCTTGGTGATGTATTAATAAACACAGTTAATAAAAGAAAGCATTAAGAACACGTAAATGAATAAGATAAAGAGGAACTAAAATGTTAAACCAAAAGAGTAAAATTTTATTTTGCAGAGGCATTATGATTATGCAAACAAGTAGTGTTGCTTGAATAAATTGCATAGAAAAATAAGTGGCACACCAAACGTAGAATCTTGGTGTGTCACTTTCATTTTTGATTTGATGCAATCATCCAAAAATATTGAAAACAATTTGTTGCAAGGCAACACCAAACTTAGAATGTAACCATATGCCAATTTATTGAATTTAAACAAAACAAAGAACGAAAAGAAAGCAGAGAAGAAAAATTATACCTACGGTTGACATGTTGTTCACATTCTTCCTATTCTTCCAGTTTGTTAAGAGGAATGACTTAAGGGAGGAGAAGATTCAGCTATTGCCCCCTGTCTTGGTTTCCTCTCAGCAAGCTTTCTTTTGTACATGGCTTGATTGAGCTTGCTTGCTATTGGTCCAGGGGTTGGATTGCTTGTGGTTGACCTCCTCTTGAATGTTGTCCTTGGTAGCTTGGTCACAATCCTCTTCTTGGTGCTTTTGTTAATTGCCTTCACTTCCTTGAATCCAAGTCTTGGTTGTTGTGTGATTGTTGGAGTCTTCTTTTCATCAAGAGCCTCTTGTATTGGTGGTTCCCTGAGCTCTTCCTCTGTGCACTTCTCTACTTCACTTGAGTGTGAATTCTTTTGAGTATCTTCCTTCATTTCTTCTTCATGATTTTCCATTAATTCTTTTGGGAGGGAAATTTCATGTTCCTCTATCACCTCAATTAGCTTCTGTGAATATAAAATCCTTGGCTCATGTCCCTCATCCTTTATTGCAATTTCACTTGCAACAGGGACCTTTTGTTCTTGTTTTTCCACTTCCTCACTCACAATTTGGTCTTCATCCTCACTGTTTGATGGTTCTAAGTTCCCCCTTGTTTGCTCTAAGGGCCCATTCATCTTCTTGAAAAGGATTTCTTTCCAGGATTGGGGTTGTGTGTATCTTTCCACGAGTTTTCTATGTATTTTAATGGCTTGAAGGTAATCCTCATCTGCTGGTTCAAGAGATGAAGGTTGAGAGTAGTTTTGGTGACATGGATGTGTTGTGGTAAAGTTGTGTTGAGGGGTGTGGAATGAGTTGTGTGATTGATGGGATGACTTGTATGGATTTTGGAGAAAACTTTGTGTTGAGGCATAATCAAGTGATGAAGAACTTTCAAATGAGAAACTGGGACGTGAGGTTGGATGCTCTTTCATTCCTTGGTGATACTCCCAGCCACCATGAGAATAATGACTTGAATCATTTTGTGGTGGTGGAAAGTATCCCATATGATTCTCTTGCTCATCTTGTGTCTCTGAAGCAAATCTCCATGAATTAGAGTGCTCAGAATTGGTATTTTCTTGGTGATATTCCCAGCCACCATTAGAGATTGGTGATGGTGAGTAATATCCCATAAAATTATTTTGATCATAAGATGAGTTGAACTCCATTTGAATTTTGTAAAACACAACACCAAACAAAATTGAAATTCATGTCTCAGATGATATTTGCTTAGTGAGGCAAAAACACAAACAGCTTGGTTTCAAGAACAAAAACAAAGAAAATGCTTAATCTAGACTTCTCACCCACTTAATCATTGTTGATCTAAATCAATCCCCGGCAACGGCACCAAAAACTTGATGGTATTTTTTGTGGAAAACTGAATTTTCCAAAAAACCAAAAACTCACCGGCAAGTGTACCGGGTCGCATCAAGTAGTAAAACTCACATAGAGTGAGGTCGATCCCACAGGGATTGATGGATCAAGCAACTTTAGTGGGTGATTAGTTTAGTCAAGCTAACATTGAGTGATTTGAGTGACAATTGAAACAACAGAAAGTAAATGACAAGAAGAATTAAAGTGCAGAAAGTAATATTGGACAGAAACTTAAAGAGCAAGAAATGTAAATTGCAAGAATCTTAAGTGACAAGAAATGTAAATTACATGAAATATAAAGGGGAGTGGGTGCTGAAAATTAAAATTCAACAGGAAAGTGTAAATAGCAATCAAACATAGAAGTAAAAGGTGCAAAATCATGCAACAGATCAAAACAGAAAAGGGAAATTGCTTGAAGAATTCAAAATAGAAAAGCAGTGCTTAATTTGCAGCAATTTAAAAGTGGTTCAAGATCTCATGAGTGAAAGAGACTAGAAAACAAGTCTAGATCTCAAATCCTTCATTGATTTAACAAGAACAATTGCAAAATGAAAATGAAAGAGTAAATTGCAGAAGAGGAACAAGAGAAGTTGCAGATGGAGAATGAAAACAGAATTCCTTCCAATCTCAATCCAAAAATTCAAAACAGAGAAGAAAACTAAGAAAGAAAGCAAAATGAAAACTAAAGAGTGCACAACTCCCTATTGGACCTAGCCTCTTTTCTAATCAAGCTCCCCCTAACAAAGATGAAAATGATGCCTTATATAGGCTTTACAAAATGAAAATGAATATGAAATGAAAAACAAATTACAATTGAATGAAATTCCTAATCTAATTGATCCTTATGCCTTTGAGTAATGATAATGGGCTTAGCTTGCTTTGGATTTGAGAAAGAGTGGGTCTGGATGACCTTGGTTCAATTGATGAAGAATTGTGTTCAACGAGAATTTTAATTGAATTTTGGCCCATGTGATAATTTCTCCCAGGAGGATGCTCAGCTCACAAGGTGACTGAGCATTGGGGCCTTGTGCGCATGTCCTGCTCCCTGACCGTGTCACATGTTGCGCGCTCCACTCTTGGTCCGTGTCAAATGGTTGTGGGATGCACCATGAGTAGTGCTCAGCTCTCCAAGTGAGCTGAGCATTGGAGCTTCCAAGGGGAGGTCCCAAGTTCAAGCCTTGGTGAAAGCATTTGGGGAGCAATTTTCCTTGATTTTTCATGAAGAAAAACACGACAAAGCTCTCCAAGTGAGCACAGTGCTCTCTAAGTGAGCGCTATTAGAAGCGCCTCTTTGTCTTGGAGTGAGGCTCCCTCTTCGAATCTTGGTGGTTGCACTTTGGTCTATTTTTGCTTATTTTTAGCCCTTAAAGATGCATTTTGTTCATGCCTCAATTTCATGCCAAATATGGGTTGCCATATATCGTTGGAAAGCTCTGAATGTCAGCTTTCCAACGCAACTAGAAGCACATCAATCGGACATCTGTAGCTCAAGTTATAGCCCTTTGAAGAAGGCATGGTCATGCTGTGAGCGCCCAGATTTTAACTTAGCGAAAATTTTGCTTCCAAGCTCATCTTTGCATCAGGGTAATGCTCAGCTCACTTGGAGAGCTGAGCTTTGTATGCTGATTGCCTATTTTCCTTTTATTTGGTCATGGGCCACGCTTTTAAAAGCGTGGCCTAAGGCTCCAAAGTGTGCTCCAACTTCAAAGTGTTCCCCAAAGCTCTTTTTTTTCCCCTTTTTAGCTTATTTTGTGCTTCTTTGCTTATTTTTCTTCTTATTTCCTACATGATTTATAAAATTAAAAGATCAAAGAAATATATCAATTAAGTACAAAAGCATTCAATATTTAAGCAAAAATCATTATTTTCTTGTATGAAAAAGCATAGAAAAACATGACATGGTGACATGTCATCAGTAGTGACAGACACAAAAGGATCAATGGATCCTATTCCAACATGATCGAGAACCGACAGATGATTAGCCGTGCGGTGACAGAGCATTTGGACCATTTTTACTGAGAAGACGGATGGTAGCCATTGACAACGGTGATCCCCCAACATAAAGCTTGCCATGGAAAGGAGTATGAATGATTGAATGAAGGCAGTAGGAAAGCAGAGATTCAGAAGGAGCAAAGCATCTCCATACGCTTATCTGAAATTTTCACCAATGAATTACATAAGTATTTCTATCTTATTTTATATTTTATTTATATTTTAATTATCAAAACCTCATAACCGTTTGAATCTGCCTGACTGAGATTTACAAGATGACCACAGCTTGCTTCAAGCCGACAATCTCGGTGGGATCGACCCTTACTCACGTAAGGTTTATTACTTGGACGACCCAGTGTACTTGCTGGTTAGTTGTGCGGAGTTGTGAAAAAGAATTGAGACTATGAACGTGCGTACCAAGTTTTTGGCACCGTTGAGATCACAATTTCGTGCACCAGCTATGCTCACTCTAGTGAGCATTGTCGTGCATCAAACCAACGAAGGCAAGGAGCGCTCAAATGGCGCTCAAAGAAGTGAGCACTATGCTCAAAAGAAGTGAGCATTTTCGAGCTCTCAACCAAGTAAATAAAGGAACCACATCATGCAAAAAGGTGTTCACCAAGGCTCGAAGGGGGAACCACGCATCAACACTAGACATAGCGCTCATTATTTGAGCGCAGTGCTCACTTAGTGAGCGCTAGTGAGCATGCTTCACCAAGGAAAGTGAGCACAACGCTCACAAAACTGAGCGGAGCACTCCACTGGAGCAGGCCTCCAACTAAAAATTGAACCAAGCCATCTTGGATCCATTTCTTCACAAATCAAAAGGGCTCACTCCAAGCTTTGAAGATCAAAATAGAAAGTGTATAAATAGGATTAAGTTGGATTTGTAAACAACCTTTTGCTCATTTTTAGTTTTACCTTTAGCTCATTTATAGTTTTCACTTTTAATTTTCAATTGTTTTGAAATTGGAATTTGGGAATTTGGATCTAGTTTTCTTTCTGCATTTTCCTTTCTTCTGCAACATCTGCAATCTGTTCTTGGAATTTGAATTGAGATTGAAGAGCTTCATTGATTCAAAATCTGAAAATCATCTTTTATTCTTCTTCTCAATTGTTCTAAGAATTGGATCTAAATTTTCTCTTCTGTTTTAAATTTCATTTTCTTCTGCAATTTATTTTTTGCTTGATCTAGAGAGTAATTGAGAGTTAGATCTACTTTCTAACCTCATTGCTCTTCTTCGATCTTCAATTTCTCTTTAAGGATTTTATAATTGACTCAAATTCTCTTGCTGTTTTATTTCTTGAAGCAATTTTCCATTTCTGTTCCTGTTACTGAGATCAAGATCTGAAGTCCTGCATCTCAGAGCTTTCTGATTTACTTTAGTTTGCAATTCCTTGTTCAATTCCAAGTCCCAGCACCCAAATCCTTTTACTCTTCAAGCAATTTACATATCTCAGCAATTTAGATTCAGCAATTTATATTTTTTCACTTTAAGTTTCTGCAATTTACTTTTCTTGCAATTAAAGTTTTAGTTCATTTACTTTCTTGAACTCTAAGTTTCATGCAATTTAATTTTTTTGCACTTTCAGATTCAGTCAATCCACTTTCTGCACTTTATTTTTCTGCTCAATTTACATTCTGCACTTCTATTTACTTGCAATTTAGCTTCTGTCAATCAAAAATATTCAAAATCACTCAATTCACTAACTAAATTCATCACCTAACTAAAATTGCTCAATTCATCAATCCCTGTGGGATCGACCTCACTTTTGTGAGTTATTACTACTTGATGCGACCAGGTACACTTGCCGGTGAGTTTTGTGTGGAATTATTTTTCCCTCATTAGGACGCTGACAACAGGAAGTCCAAGGGAATGCTGTTTACTCATCTTTCTAGGGAGGCTAGGACGTGGCAGTAGATCGTTGCCCATTACGTCATGCCGACCACCCACTTTACAGAGATTCCGGTCGACATGCTCGTCCTGATCGGTTGCGTTATGGAGGGGAATGAGGTATACTTCCTTCGATTGGATTACTAAAAACATCTCGGACGAAGTCAAAACAACTCGAAAAACATAATCTAGCATAGTACAAGCGATAAAAGGAAACCCCAGGACCTACACCAAAAAGATCCAGGGGCATCCTTTGGAGGCAGTCAGGGAACAAGGATTTAGGAAAACCTACAAGACTAACGTCCCAATAAAACTCGCAGCAAAGACAGAGAAAAAACCTTTTTCAAAGACGCAACATCCCCAGAAAGCTACAAATCAAACAGAATCGAAATAGCTACCGCCCAAATTCACAGTCTCAGCTTATCAGCAAACAAATAGCAAAGCATATCAAGAAGAAAGTCATCAAAGACGCCACCTTTTTCAGAGAAATAAATTCTCCCCAGAAAAAGCAAAACAACACAAAGAAAACCAAAATGAGCCATCAGAAAAAATCGCTAGCTTTTACGGAATTCATCAGCAAAAGCTATCAGCATGACGGAAAACATCAAAGGAACAATCTTTCAAGAAAACAAGCAGTATGAACCCGAGAATACAAAGGGACCATTTCAAAAGCAAGAAAAATCCCCAAATAGTGAAACAAGCATGCGCACAGTGATACGAAAAGATTCAGATTCTCCAAGAATGCACTTCAAGAGAAAAATCGAAACTTTATAAAAAACCGAAGGTAAAACGACGAAAGAAGTAAAGAAACAGGAGAGTAGAACCAACCTGGAGAAAGATTCTGAAGAAAGTGAAAAACTGGAGCGACGAAGCTTGGAAACCGTCTCCTGAGCAAAGCAACAACAAAGTACCAAGACAAAGCGTCGCAGAAAAAAACAAGCTTCAGGCGAAACAGAAAAACAGAGAGAAAAGAGGGGAAGTTACAGAAAAAAGAAAAAACTGTTTCTCAAGTGCAAAATTCAAAATAAAAGATCCAAGATAAACGAAGCATTAACAATCAATTAATGAGGGTATTAAAACCTTGCACATTCCCAAGGCTACAGCACTAATGCAAACGCCCGAGCTTTTAGAAGAAAGGAAAAAAAAACGTTCCACATTCAAAAAGGAGAAATTTACAAAGATGAAGTCGACAAAATGCTCGAGTTTGGCTTTACCAGAGAAGGATCGAAGTCCTATGAATAAGACTCGACCTCAGAAAGAAATACCGAGCTCGAGCAGGGGCACTGTTCATACCCTGGGTCGAGCTATCCGACCCGGGATGTTTAGCGACAAGGCGACCGACCTCTTCAAGTCAGACTATCCGACCTCTTTTCAAGGAGCTCGGCCAAATCGCCAGAAAAGCCCAATAAAGGGCCCAGATAGAGGAACACGACCCAAATCCAAAGGCGGCCCAAGCCTACAGAGATAAGGGCGGTTCCCTGGAAAGATGACCTCACCCAAAGATAAGATAAGATAAGATAACTAACTTATTGATGCCAAGGCATCTTAGGCTAGTTTCACTAGCCTTTTTCTTTTATTTTTAGTTGTTTTATGCATTTTCTTGAGCCTTAAGTAATCATTTGGGTCAAATAGTCATGCTTGTCTTAAATCATTCAACATGAAGATTTTGATGCAAATTCCATGAGTTTTTAGTTATATTCCTTGAATGCTATGAATGGAAGATTTATCATGAAATTTTGCAAGACTTTGATGCAGTTGTTTGGATGATTTCAGGGAAGAAGAGGCTAGGCAAGGAAGCAACAAAATCAATAAAGGAAGCTTGAATATCACATGTGGAGTTTAAGCTCCAGTTTAAGCTTAAACTGGAGCTTAAACGCCAAAACCATGAGAGCTAAGGAAATGCTGAAAGTGGCGTTTAACCTCCAGTTTAACCTTAAACTGGAAGTTAAACGCCAGAAATGGGAAATGCACCAGGGAGCCATTTCCACGTTTAAGCTCCAGTTTAACCTTAAACTGGAGCTTAAACGTGTTCGACCAAGTTTTCTCCTCCAGGGTTGCTTTCTCCATTTCCACGTTTAAGCTCCAGTTTAACCTTAAACTGGAGCTTAAACGTGTTCGACACCTCCAGGGCTACCTTTCTCAGCTTCCACGTTTAAGCTCCAGTTTAACCTTAAACTGGAGCTTAAACGTGTTCGACCTCCAGGGCTGCCTTTCTCTATTCCCACGTTTAAGCTCCAGTTTAACCTTAAACTGGAGCTTAAACGTGTTCGACCTCCAGGGCTGCCTTTCTCTATTCCCACGTTTAAGCTCCAGTTTAACCTTAAACTGGAGCTTAAACATGTTCGACCTCCAGGGCTGCCTTTCCTATCTCCACGTTTAAGCTTCAGTTTAACCTTAAACTGAAGCTTAAACGTGTTCGACTACGTTACCCTCCAGGGCTGCCTTCTTCCATTTCCACGTTTAAGCTTCAGTTTAACCTTAAACTGAAGCTTAAACGTGCTTCCACAAAAGGCATCACTGGAAGTGTCTGGCGTTTAAGCTGCAGTTTAAGCTTAAACTGCAACTTAAACGCCACTCTTGGAAAAGGTTTCTGGGCCAAAAATATTGCAGTTTAAGTTAGCTTTTGAACACAAACATTAACTTAAACTTACTCTGGTATGAAACCCAATTGAATATCATGGTTTATGAGATTGGGCCTGAAGGATTGATGAGTCTGGAATTTCAATTTGTTGAGTCATGTGTCATTACTTGATTATCACTAAGTTGGCTCAATGAATGTTACAGAATTTGGATCAGCAGCCTCATCAAGATTATGGATCATAAACCCAAAGCAAAAGGAAAGCAGGGAGAGGCCTCAAAGCCCAAGAAACACAACAGAAGCTCAATATAGAAAGTGTATAAATAGGATAGAATTTAAGTTAGGAGGAACTTTTACCTTTTCATTTTTTGCTAGTTTTCATACCTTTGTAATTGAATTCAGAGCTATGACTCACTAAACCCCCTTTCATTGGGTTAGGGAGCTCTATTGTAATTCAATGAATCAATAATAGTTTATCTTCTTCTTCAATCTTTTCTCTTGAATTTTGTTAGAAAGCTTCTCGATCTAATTCCATTGGGTAGTTGTCTTGGGAAAGAAACTACCCATAATTGGAATCCTTCGGAACCTTGGGAAAGGAATGGAGGATTCATGCTAGAGAAGCTTTCTCACAGTGAATTGGATTGGGGTTTGGATGGATATTGTGACATGTAATCCTACCAAATTGTGGTTCATGAAACTGTGTGGTATAATCAGTGATCGAGCATCATCTCTTCTTATGAACATTTAAGCCAAGGGATTGGAAATTTGTTTGTTTTTAGAGAGAATTGGTGAGCCAAGGGATTGGGATCCAATCATATAAGATTGCCAAGCAAAATTCAATGAACGCATTGGTTGAGGAAGAGATAAACATGTTTTGATTCGGAGATCTCAATATCTCCTATAACCCAATGAATTCCCCATTTCTGATTTCCACTTTCTCTTTACATTCTGCAACTCAATTCATGCAATCACCCCCATTCCCTTTTAATTTCAGCAATTTAGCTTCTGCTCTTTAATTCATGCAATTTAAGATTCCGCCATTTCAATTTCTTGTCATTTACGTTTCCCGCCAATTTTACATTCCGCAATTCTCATCTAAATCTTGATTCCGCTCAACTAGAACATACTTCTAATCCGAATTGCTCACTCAACCAATCCTTGTGGGATTCGACCTCACTCTATTGTGAGTTTTTACTTAACGATAACTGGTGCACTTGCCGGAAGGAATTTTGCCGATCGTGCAATTTCCTAAATCGTAGCATAACAAGTTTATGCGCATCAAGTTTATGGCGCCGTTGCCGGGGATTGGTTTTCGATTGATAATTCTCAAATTGGAAGTTAACTAGATTGAGCATATTTTTTTTGTTTTGATTAATTCAGTACAAGTTACTTGTTGAATTTTAATTTCTGCACTCTGTTACATGCTTTCTTTCTTTATGCCTTTAAATTCAAGCAACTAACTCACTGACTCACTAACTGTTTGAATTAATTCCTCAACTGCTCTAACCATACTCTTCCATTAACCAAGAGTATTTCACTTGTTTGTTGCCTGTGCTGTGTTCTTGTATGACAGGTAGGAGAGGAGAGACATCAACTCCTCCATATACCGAACCAGAGAGGACCCTTCATAGACTTAGAAGGGAAGCAAGAGGGAAGAGAGTACTGGGAGAAGAAGAATCTGAAGGAGAATCTGAGGACAATTTTGAGGAAGCTTTAGATCTCAACATGGATAGAGAAGTTCACAACCATGAGAGAGCTGATGGAAACAATGCGATTCCTGAGAGGAGGGTTCTTAGTTCATACATAAACCCAACCTCTGGGAATTGTGGTAGCAGCATTCAGAAACCACCCATTCAGGCCAACAATTTTGAGCTCAAACCACAGCTAATATCACTTGTGGAGAATCATTGTTCATTTGGTGGGAGTGCTAATGAAGACCCAAACCAACATCTCACAAAATTCCTGAGAATTTGCGACACTGTGAAGTCCAATGGAGTCCAGGAAGATGCCTATAAACTGCTTTTGTTCCCATTTTCACTTAGGGACAAGGCAGCTAAGTGGCTGGAATCATTCCCAAGGGGAAGCCTAACAACATGGGACGAGGTGGAAAGCAAGTTTCTGGCACGTTTCTACCCCCCACAAAAGGTCAATAGGCTTCGATCTGAGGTTTAGACTTTTAGACAACAAGATGGTGAAACTCTCTACGAGGCATGGGAGAGATTCAAGGATTTGACAAGGAAATGCCCACCAGACATGTTCCATGACTGGGTGCAATTGCATATTTTCTATGATGGACTCTCTTATGAATCAAGGAAGGCTGTAGACCATTCATCAGGAAGTTCATTGAACAGGAAAAAGACTGTGGAAGAAGCCATTGAAGTGATTGAGACAGTGGCTGAGAATGAGTACTACTATGCATCAGAGAGACACAACACTAAGGGAGTCATGGAGCTGAACCATGTTGATACAATTTTAGCCCAAAACAAGGTGTTTGCCAAGCAACTAGCAGAGCTTACCAGGCAATTAGAAACAAAGCAAGTGGCTGCAATACACACACAAGATCAAGAGGAAGTAAGCATTGAAGGAGGTGATTGGGAAGAGGCCAACTATGTGGGAAACCAACAAAGGCAACCATATGATCCACATTCCAACACTTACAACCCAGGCTGGAAAAACCACCCAAACTTTGGGTGGGGAAACCAGCAAAACCAACATAACAAGTCCACATACCAAAACTCCAACCAAAGATCATACCAAGCCACACAAAACACTTACTCTCAACCACCATATCATAGCCAAAATAATCAACCTACCCAACCTAACCCAAACCAACAATTTCAAGATCAATTAAACAGGATAGAAGGAATGCTGGCACACATGGGTCAGGACATAATTGAGTTGAAAAGCTTCAGGGATGATGTGAGATCTACCTTAAGAAACCATGGTGAAAAACTCAAGAGGATGGAGTCTCAAGTAGGAGAGCTATCTCAACAGGCCCCCAAATCAACCGCAGTGTTCCCTAGTGACACAGAAAAGAATCCTAAAGGGGAACAAAAAAGAGTAAGATGGGAAGAATGCAAGGCCATCACCATATTGAAGGAAGTCTCAGAAGAAGAAGGAATTGGACCCTCAGAACAGGAGCCAGAAATCTTGAAGGAAGGTGTGGAGGAAGCTAAGCAGGAAAGTGAAACTGAGCAAGCCAAGGAATTGCAAAAAGGCACGATGGAAACATACCAACCAAAAGCACCATTTCCTCAGAGGTTAGGAGGAGGTGAAAAAGGGAAAACCTATTCAAGGTTTTTAGAGACATTTAAGTCTCTCCACATCAATATTCCCTTTCTTGAGATTCTCCAGCAAATGCCTACACATATCAAGTATTTAAAGGAATTGTTGAGCAAGAAAAGAGTTTTGAAGGGAGGACAAACGGTAACAATGAACAAAGAATGCAGTGCCCTCATCAAGAAGGACACAGTCTCTAAGAAAACAGACCCAGGAAGTTTTCATATCCCCTGCATCATAGGGGAAACAAAAATTGACAGAGGATTCTGTGATCTAGGAGCTAGCATAAATGTGATGCCTCTAACTCTTATGAAGAGGCTACAACTGAATGAGGTGAGATCTACTGATGTAATCATACAACTGGCTAACAAAACTCAGAAGCAAGCTGAAGGGGTAGTTGAGAATGTGCTGGTGAAAGTGGGAGATTATTACTTCCCCACAGACTTTGTCATTTTGGACATGGAGGAAAGCTACTTACACCCTATCATTCTGGGCAGGCCTTTCCTAGCCACTACTAGAGCGCTAATAGATGTAGAACAAGGAGAGCTAATTCTGAGAATACATGATGAATAGCTCATTTTCAAAGTTTTCAAACCTGCATCTGAGCCTGAACCAGAACCTGAAAAGCCTAAGGATGATAGTAGCCATCTGTGTTTGGAGGAAAGTAATCCAGCAGCTGAAACTCTAAAACAGTCCTTGGAAGGCAAACAAGAGTTGCAAGAGTTAAAGCCACAAGAATCAATGGAAACAGATCAGAAGGATCCTCCTGGCATAAGGGTCAATGAAGAAATCCTCAAGAGAAAGGGAAGAATGGTAGGGAAATTGCCAAGAGGGTGGAGAAACAAGAAAATTCCCACTGAAGGTTTTTCTCCGGGAGATAAAGTGATATCAAGTCATTATCTGCCAATCCCACCTGGCCTCAAAACCATTCCTTCCCAGCTCCCTCAAGTGTTCACAATCAGGAAAGTTCTTTCTATGGAACATTTAGAGGTCATGAAGGAATCAAATGGGGACATTTTCATAGTGAGAGGAGAAGACATCAAGCACTACAATCCACCCTAACAAGGGACAACCGTCAAGCTAGTGACGTTAAAGAAGCGCTTCATGGGAGGCAACCCATGTTTTAGTATCCTTACTCTTTATTGTTTTGTTTTACATCTAATAAAGCATGGTTTCTTATGCATGAACTTGAATCCTCAGGACAACTGTTGATAAAGTGCACTAAACATTGCATGTAAATTACAATTGGTCTCTAAGTTTGGTGTGCCTGAAGGCACTCCCAAATCATATTCAAATTGTATTCAATCTTTCATTCAAGGTGCACGACCAAACATTAAGTTTGGTGTTCCTTTTGAACACAGTTAATGAAAAGCAAGAAGTTCCTCTGGATTTAGAAATTCATGACAAGTATACCATTTGCATGTTTTAATACTTTGATTTCAATTACTCTAGGTAGTAAAATTGTTTAGGATCAAAGAGCCAAAGTGACTAGGATTTATTAGAATTATGCACATTCATTAAGGACAACCAACATGGATTCCATGTCATCAGGAGACATTACCAAACACTAAGTTTGGTGTCCAGTAATAAGTGTGCATACATACAAAGGTCACGGCTATAAGCTCAGGAAGTCAATCATTGATTTACAATTCAAAAAGAAGGAAAAACATGTACAAGTACTATTCACTATTCACATGACCGAAAAAAAATGATAGCAAATTTGTTTGTTTGTGCAGGTACAAAAGGAAAGATAAGAATGGAGGAAAAAGAGAAGGGGGAGGTACGGTGCTTGGTCAAAAAGGAAGTTCACAAGTCTTTGAAACTAACACATGGGAAAAGGAAGGATGATGAACAACAAAGAAGATGCTAAAAGGTTGTATTGTCACTTAATTGCTTGTACTTTGAATTGCTGATATTGGAAGTTTGCATGCACCCCTGCTTTAAGTTTGAGTCATTGCAGATTTTGTTTGTCTGTTTGTTTAATTTCCAAATAAGTGATAGTCTAAGTGTCTGGATAAACTTCACTTGCTTAAATGTATGCTTGCCATGCTAGTTCTGTTTCCAAAAATAAAAGAAAAGTTTGAACAAAAGTAACTCAATTCCATTTAGTAAGAAATCAAATAAGATTAAGTGATGGTATGCATGTTTGATTGAATAGTCAGCTCACTAAGAAATAAAGTTAGAATCGTCACTTTTAGTGGAAATTAGGATGCTGTCTATGGATCTTGATGAATAAATGTCTTTGGCCATGAAAAAGAAAGAAGAAGAAGAAGAAAAAGCCACTGAAAAAGGGCAACCAAAAAGCAAAAAAATTGAGAAAATAAGCTAGGCACCAATGGTTTGAACTTCTGAGACAAATGCCTGTGGTGTTTATGTATTAAGGATATGCTTGGATGAATAGGTTCTGAGGAGTGTTTCAACACTTGGTAACTTGGGTTAACTAACCCGGGATTATCAACCAAAAGTCCATTATCAAGAGCAACCTAAATACAAAACATTTAGTCACACAAAGAGGTGCTGGGTACCAATGTCTCAAGAAGAAATGTGAACTAAAATGCCTGTAGTGGATATGTGTAGTACACTGATAAGAAAAAGAAAATGCCAAAGGCTTGTGCAACACATGACACTGAGCAACAAGGAGCAAATAAGCTCAAAGAAAAAGAAAAACAAAGAAAAGAAACTTGCCAAGGATATGTGAATAACAAGAGGCCATAGCAGTGTTTTAGTGGAAACATAAAAAGTGACATTCTTACCTAAGAAACAATAAAGTGATGCTGCAACAACTTTCTGCATGAACACGCCATTAATCAATGTCAATTACTTACTGATATGGCTAATGAATTTACTTTCTGTTTCATTCTTTCTTCTCAATAATTCAGAACTTGCTTGGGGACAAGCAAGGATTAAGTTTGGTGTTGTGATGCCAAGGCATCTTAGGCTAGTTTCACTAGCCTTTTTCTTTTATTTTTAGTTGTTTTATGCATTTTCTTGAGCCTTAAGTAATCATTTGGGCCAAATAGTCATGCTTGTCTTAAATCATTCAACATGAAGATTTTGATGCAAATTCCATGAGTTTTTAGTTATATTCCTTGAATGCTATGAATGGAAGATTTCTCATGAAATTTTGCAAGACTTTGATGCAGTTGTTTGGATGATTTCAGGGAAGAAGAGGCTAGGCAAGGAAGCAACAAAATCAATAAAGGAAGCTTGAATATCACATGTGGAGTTTAAGCTCCAGTTTAAGCTTAAACTGGAGCTTAAACGCCAAAACCATGAGAGCTAAGGAAATGCTGAAAGTGGCGTTTAACCTCCAGTTTAACCTTAAACTGGAAGTTAAACGCCAGAAATGGGAAATGCACCAGGGAGCCATTTCCACGTTTAAGCTCCAGTTTAACCTTAAACTGGAGCTTAAACGTGTTCGACCAAGTTTTCTCCTCCAGGGTTGCTTTCTCCATTTCCACGTTTAAGCTCCAGTTTAACCTTAAACTGGAGCTTAAACATGTTCGACACCTCCAGGGCTACCTTTCTCAGCTTCCACGTTTAAGCTCCAGTTTAACCTTAAACTGGAGCTTAAACGTGTTCGACCTCCAGGGCTGCCTTTCTCTATTCCCACGTTTAAGCTCCAGTTTAACCTTAAACTGGAGCTTAAACGTGTTCGACCTCCAGGGCTGCCTTTCTCTATTCCCACGTTTAAGCTCCAGTTTAACCTTAAACTGGAGCTTAAACGTGTTCGACCTCCAGGGCTGCCTTTCCTATCTCCACGTTTAAGCTTCAGTTTAACCTTAAACTGAAGCTTAAACGTGTTCGACTACGTTACCCTCCAGGGCTGCCTTCTTCCATTTCCACGTTTAAGCTTCAGTTTAACCTTAAACTGAAGCTTAAACGTGCTTCCACAAAAGGCATCACTGGAAGTGTCTGGCGTTTAAGCTGCAGTTTAAGCTTAAACTGCAACTTAAACGCCACTCTTGGAAAAGGTTTCTGGGCCAAAAATATTGCAGTTTAAGTTAGCTTTTGAACACAAACATTAACTTAAACTTACTCTGGTATGAAACCCAACTGAATATCATGGTTTATGGGATTGGGCCTGAAGGATTGATGAGTCTGGAATTTCAATTTGTTGAGTCATGTGTCATTACTTGATTATCACTAAGTTGGCTCAATGAATGTTACAGAATTTGGATCAGCAGCCTCATCAAGATTATGGATCATAAACCCAAAGCAAAAGGAAAGCAGGGAGAGGCCTCAAAGCCCAAGAAACACAACAGAAGCTCAATATAGAAAGTGTATAAATAGGATAGAATTTAAGTTAGGAGGAACTTTTACCTTTTCATTTTTTGCTAGTTTTCATACCTTTGTAATTGAATTCAGAGCTATGACTCACTAAACCCCCTTTCATTGGGTTAGGGAGCTCTATTGTAATTCAATGAATCAATAATAGTTTATCTTCTTCTTCAATCTTTTCTCTTGAATTTTGTTAGAAAGCTTCTCGATCTAATTCCATTGGGTAGTTGTCTTGGGAAAGAAACTACCCATAATTGGAATCCTTCGGAACCTTGGGAAAGGAATGGAGGATTCATGCTAGAGAAGCTTTCTCACAGTGAATTGGATTGGGGTTTGGATGGATATTGTGACATGTAATCCTACCAAATTGTGGTTCATGAAACTGTGTGGTATAATCAGTGATCGAGCATCATCTCTTCTTATGAACATTTAAGCCAAGGGATTGGAAATTTGTTTGTTTTTAGAGAGAATTGGTGAGCCAAGGGATTGGGATCCAATCATATAAGATTGCCAAGCAAAATTCAATGAACGCATTGGTTGAGGAAGAGATAAACATGTTTTGATTCGGAGATCTCAATATCTCCTATAACCCAATGAATTCCCCATTTCTGATTTCCACTTTCTCTTTACATTCTGCAACTCAATTCATGCAATCACCCCCATTCCCTTTTAATTTCAGCAATTTAGCTTCTGCTCTTTAATTCATGCAATTTAAGATTCCGCCATTTCAATTTCTTGTCATTTACGTTTCCCGCCAATTTTACATTCCGCAATTCTCATCTAAATCTTGATTCCGCTCAACTAGAACATACTTCTAATCCGAATTGCTCACTCAACCAATCCTTGTGGGATTCGACCTCACTCTATTATGAGTTTTTACTTAACGATAACCGGTGCACTTGCCGGAAGGAATTTTGCCGATCGTGCAATTTCCTAAATCGTAGCATAACAAGTTTATGCGCATCACTTATCTTATCTAAAAAGGTCACTCCACACTACTATAAATACACTGGAGCATCCAGGTATAACTCATACTCTGATTCTACTAAAAACCTACTTAATACCCTTGCTAACTTAAGCATTGGAGTCCCTTGCAGGTACCCCCACCCTCCGGTGACAAAGGATCAGCAGTGTAATCAGTCCAACAAGTCGGATGCAGCCACTTCGTCTACCATCCACCAGCCGGGCATGTCAGCTCCGACCAATATAGAAGATCTCATCCGAGGTCAACCTACTGTTTCTGGTAACCCACGGAACAAAGTACAAGAACGAACAGAGAAGTATATCAACATGGAGGAAAACTCTCGACTAGGAGAGACCTCAAAATTTGGGTTCTCCTACTCCTCCCGAGATAAAGACAAAGAATCCCAGAAAAAGGAATATCAACACCGGGAAAAGATCAAAAAATACCACAATTACACCCCTCTTCGGGTGTCCCTTGTGGATGTCTACAGAAAAGTATGCCATACTTAAAAGATACCTCAAGCTCGACCACTCAAAAGCAAAAAAGGAGGAGAAAACCGGGCTGAATATTGTGAATATCATCGAATCTATAGACATGCCACCAACGAATGTTTCGATTTAAAAAATATCATAGAAAAACTAGTAAGAGAAGGAAAGTTAGATCAGTATTTAGCGAGCCGAGCAGACGATACCAGGAAAAGAAGAAGGGACGAGGATGTCGGACGGGCTGAACGACCACCTCGTACGCCCGAGAGATGTGTCCACATGATGCACGGAGGATTTGCTGGAGGAGGGATCTCCAAATCATCTCACAAAAGATATCTTAAAGAAGTATATCCATCAAGGGAAGAGAGGAAACACCCGACATCCCTACAATTACTTTTACCAAAGAGGACGCATTCGGCATCATCCCAGGATACGACGATCCCATGGTCATCACTATCATAGTGGCAAACGCAAATCTCCACCGCACACTGGTAGACCAGGGAAGCTCCGCCGACATCTTGTTCAAAGTTGCCTTCGACAAACTCGGCCTAGAAGAAAAAGAACTCAGAGCATATCCGAACAGGCTGTTAGGGCTGGGAGACACTCCAATTCAACCTCTTGGATACATCTCACTACATTCAACCTTTGGAAAAGGAAACCAGTCAAGAATGCTCAAGATAGGCTACATCGTGGTCAATGTGAGTTCAGCTTACAATGCCTTAATAGGTTGGACGACATTAAATCAGCTCGGCGCAGTAGTCTCGACTCCACATCTATGCATGAAGTTCCCAACTCTAGAAGGGATAGCTACAATAAAAGCAGACCAGAAGACGGCGCGTCGCTGTTATAACGAAAGTCTAAACCTCAGAGGCAGAGGAGAAGAATTCCACACCATCGAACTCGGAGGAGTTCAGAAGCGGGAAGAACTCCGTCCACAAACTAAAGATGAAGTAGAAAAAGTCCAGATCGGAGATATCCCAGACAAAATAACCAATATCGGTACAATCCTAAAAGGAGGCATAAAAGAATCACTTGTACAGTTCTTACGAGACAACGTCGATCACTTTGCATGGAAGGCTGCAGACATGCCAGGCATAGACCCCAAGTTAATGTGTCACAAGCTAGCAGTCTACCCAGGATCTTGGCCAGTGCAACAGAGACGTAGAAAGCTCAGACTAGAATGATCCCAAGCTGTGCAAGAGCAGGTACAAGCTCTACTAGAGGCAGGATTCATAAGAGAAGTCAAGTACTCACTATGGCTAGCTAACGTCGTCTTGGTGAAAAAATCAAATGGGAAATGGCGGATGTGCACCGACTACACTGATCTCAACAAAGCCTGCCCGAAGGATCCCTATCCACTCCCAAGTATCAACGTTCTGGTGGATGCCTCCACCGGATATAAATACCTCTCGTTTATGGACGCCTACACGGGATAAAACTAAATCCCGATGTACCCACCCGACCAAGAAAAAACTTCATTCGTAACCCCAAAAGCAAACTACTGCTACATCGTCATGCCTTTTGGACTCAAAAATGTGGGAGCTACGTATCAGAGATTAATGAATAAGGTCTTTACAGACCACATCGGGAAAATAATGGAGGTCTATGTGGACGACATGTTAATAAAGACACAAAGTGAAGAGACGTTACTGTCCGACCTCACCCAAGTATTCGACACTATAAGAAGGCATGGCATGCGACTTAACCCTGCAAAATGCACCTTTGCAGTAGAAGCTGCCAAATTCTTGGGTTTTATGCTCACACAAAGAGGAATCGAGGGAAATCCGGATAAATGCCGGGCCATACTCGACATGAAGAGCCCGACTTGTGTCAAAGAGGTACAACAACTCAATGGAAGGTTGGCAGCCTTGTCCAGATTTCTAGCTGGATCGGCAATAAGATCTCTCCCCTTCTACGCCACTCTAAGGAAGGGAAAAATGTTCGAATGGACAACGGAGTGTGAACAAGCTTTCCAAGATTTCAAAAGATTCCTGGGACAAGCACCAATTCTAACTCAACCACGGGGAGGAGAACCACTTATATTGTACCTCGCAGTATGAAATCAGGCAGTAGCCTCAGCACTGGTCTGAGAAGATGATAGTGGAGAACAACCTATATACTTCATCAGCAAAGCACTACAAGGGTCCGAACTGAACTACCAAAAAATAGAAAAATTTGCCTATGCTCTCGTACTAACATCTCGACGACTTCGCCCATATTTCCAAGCTCACACCATTAGGGTTCGGACTAACCAGCCCATAAAAGGGATTTTGCAGAAAACAGACCTAGCAGGCAGAATCTTGCAATGGGCAGTCGAGTTGTCTGAATTCGACCTTTAGTATGAAGCTCGGACAGCTATTAAATCACAGTATCTGGTCGATTTTATTGTAGAGTTTACGGACAATCCGGAAATCCCTACAGAATGGAATCTCTACGTAGATGGTTCTTCAAACAAAACCGGAAGTGGCGCAGGCATCATAATAGAAAATGATCAGGGAACCCAAATCGAACTTTTCCTGAAATTCGGGTTCCCCGCTTCAAACAATCAGGCCGAATATGAGGCACTACTAGCGACTCACAAGTAATCACCTCACAAATATCAGGGAGCTACCAAGCCAAGGATCCCACCATGAAAAAGTATTTGGACAAAACTAGGGAACAGCTCGGATAACTCGGGGAATATGAGGTCCGTCACATACCTCGGGAACAGAATGCTCGAGCTGATGCACTCTCAAAACTAGCCAGCACCAAACCAGGGGGCACCAATAGAAGCCTCATCCAGGAAATGCTGCAGAACCCGTCAATCTCGGAAGAAGAAAAAATCATAGCCATAATAGGTCTAGATCAAGGATGGATGACTCCCATAATTAACTACCTCAAAACGGAAACACTTCCTACAGATAAGAAGGAGGAAAAGAGGTTAAAACGAGAGGCACAATAATACACTATCATAAACAATACTCTATACAAAAGAGGGATTTTAATACCATTGTTAAAATGTGTGCCGACCTCCAACACAAAGGAAGTTTTAGAAGAAGTACACAGTGGCATCTGTGGCAATCATCTCGGAGCGCAGGCACTTACCAAAAAAGTACTCCAGGCCGGATTTTATTGGCCAACACTACAAAAAGAAGCCACAGAATCCGTAAAGACATGTCCACCATGTCAGAAACATGCCAACTTTCACAATGCCCCGCCAGAGGAACTCATCAGTGTAACCTCACCTTGGCCATTCGCAAAATAGGGACTCGACCTTCTCGGACCTATCCCTCAGGGATCAGGACAGGTCAGATTCCTCATAGTGGGGGTAGACTCTTTCACAAAATGGATCGAGGCAGAACCCCTAACTAACGCCACTGCTGAAAGAAGTCAAAAATTCCTATATAGAAACATTGTCACAAGGTTTGGGGTTCCATACTCTATCACCACAGACAATGGCACCCAGTTCACAGATGCAGGCTTCAGAAAGTTGGTGGCTGATGTGAACATAAAACACCAATTCACTTCCGTAGAACATACCCAGGCCAATGGACAAGCCGAAACTACCAACAAAGTCATATTGGCTGGGCTAAAATGGAGATTACAGGAGGCAAAGGGAGCCTAGGCCGAAGAGCTCCCACAAGTCCTTTGGGCATATTGAACAACTCCACACTCCACCACAAAGGAATCACCATTCATATTAGCTTACGGGATGGAGGCAATGATCCCAGTGGAGGTTGAAGAAGGGTCGCCCAGAGTGATCCAATATATTGAAGAGGCCAACTCCCAACTTCAAAGGGAAGAACTCGACTTACTTCCAGAAATCCGAGAAAGAGCCCGAATCAGAGAAGAAGCATTAAAACGTCGAATGGCTTCAAGATACAACCAAAGGGTAGCGCCACAAGGTTTTGCCGAGAACGACCTCATCCTAATCCGAAATGATATCGGAACAACTCGACCTGGAGAAGGAAAGCTGGCAGCAAATTGGAAAGGACCCTATCGAGTCATAGAAGTACTTGGAAAGGGCTATTACAGGTTCTCCGAACTCGAAGGGTGAGAGCTTCCTAGGTCATGACATGCCTGCAACCTAAGAAGGTATTATAGTTAGAGGTAATAAAGATCTTAAGGCGCACTCTTTTTCTTGAAAAGGTTTTTTAATGAGGTGCCAAGTCAAGATCCACAAATTGCCCGACTTAGAGGGATAAAACTCCCACATGTATATATCTACATTCTCCTTTGAATAAAGATTTTTAGATTTTCTACAAACTCTCAAGACGCATTAATCTAAAACGCTAAAAAAAATTCATCTCCCGATTATAAAGGTACAAGATCGGTAGAAAGTGAAGATCAAATTCACTGTCCGATCACAATAAAGACCAAAGAAGATGAAAACCAAATTCATCAAAAGGCCGACCAAACAAGGATCAAACCTAACATCGACAAAATCGGCAAAGATGAAAAAAGCGACAAAAACAGAATAATGTAAGAAGTTATAGAAAGTGATCCATAGAAAGGACCTGACGAGGTCTTAATAAAATGGGTTGCTAAAAATAACTTAAAAGAAAGGCCGACATAAAGAAGTCGGACTAGTCGACGACAATAACCAAAGTTATAAAAAGTCAATCCCTGGAAAGAGACCTGGCCAGCCCTAGAAAAGAGGATTACTAGAAATAACTTAGAAGAGACCGACTTGATGAAGTCGGCCTCCCACAAACAAGTAATCCTTAAAAGAGACCTGACAAAGGTACAAAAAGAGGATTACTAGAAATAACTTAGAAGAGACAGACATGATAAAGTCGGCCTCCCACAAACAAGTTTAAAAAGTAATCCCTAAGAAAGAGCTGACAAAGGTCCAAGAAAGAGGATTACTCGAAATAACTTAGAAAGGACCGGCGTAAAAAAGTTGGCCCAAAACCAAAAGAGTTATAAAAGTAATCCCTAAAAGAGACCTGACAAAGGTCCAAGAAAGAGGATTACTAGAAATAACTTCAGGCCAAAGTAAAGAAGTCGGCCGAAAGAAGCCATACCAATTGGACCCAAAAATCCACAACCTTAAAAGAATTAAGCCACAAGTATGAAAATACGAAGGCAATCAAAAGAGGTCGGACAACAAGGCTCCAACACTCCCAAAAACCTAAAAGGTATTAGACAAGTACAGACAAACATGTTGTGAAAAGCACAAGTTATAATAATAACAAAAGCTCAAGAGGCCATCAAAAGTCAGCCCCGAGAGCTTAAGAAACTACTTTGTTTTTCAAAATAAAGTTGCTAAAAATGCAACTAAAAGAGTATCAAAAAGTCAGAACCACCAATTACAAAATATAAAAAGTTCAAAGCCCACAAGCCGGGCTATATACACAAACATCCAGAATAATCATAGAGGATCCGAAGAGTTCCCAGTCACAGCATCACGAGGAGAAGGAGGACGAGTCTGAAGAGGCACCACGTCTATCATCCCGTCATCCCGGTTCAGGACCTGACAATCGGAATCCGACTCGGGATGACCAACCTCAGCTGAAGGAGTCGAAGAAGTTGGCGCAACAGAAGCTTTAGCAGCAGGTACAGGGGGAGGTTTGACATCATCATCATCGTCAGGGCCATTAGGGACAATTTTACCATCCTTCACAATGTTGTCCAAGCTGAAGAGAGTAAGGTCGAGCTTGGGTGCAAGAACTCGAACTTGCTCCTTCAGGTTCTCATAAGCAGCATTTACACTGCCTTCAAGGTGACCCTGGAGCTCGGCATAATTAGCTCAAGCAGACTCCAAATCCTCCCTAAGACCCATCATCTCCCTGTAAGTCGTGACATAACTCTCCTTGTGCTTCAGCGCCATATCTTCAGACAACTTGGCAAAAGCAGCCAAAGCTACAGCCCGAGTTTTCTCACCCTCCAACTCCTTCTCCAACCTCGCAACCTTCACCTCAAGCTCCTCCTTTAAACCCTTAATCCGGTCAAACTCTGATTTGGCCTCCTCCATAAAGGCCTTCGTTGCGTGGATAGGAAGATCTTGGGCAGTTCGATACAGAGCCGCCCCCATATGGGCCATCTTGATGCCACTTCGAGTTATGAAATCCAAGTGACAGAGAAGAGAAACATCATCCATAGGAAGGGCACCATAGGGGCCAATCTACTGGTCGACAAACCCAATGGCATCAAAATCAGGAGCGTCCAGATTGAAGGGCTCAACGGTCCGAGGTCTTTTTGAAGGAGGAACAGCCGGAGGAGAAGAAACGGCAGCGGAAGACTTGGGAGGGTCGAGCACATAGACTCGAGGGGTAGGAATCATTCTCCTCGGTCCAGGAGAGCTCGGTACTGACGGCTTCGGCAGGACATGAGAGGATCTCTCCCCAGCCACCTTGGCCGAGATGTTCTGGGCAGCAGTAGCCTTCCTCGCCTTTTTGAAGGCCCTCATGGAGTCGTTATTTTTAACCAACTCTGAAAAACGAAATCAACAATATAAGCAGATTACAAACTAGAAAACGAAGAAAGCAAAGTAAAGAGGAGCAAAATATAATGAATACCAGCACAGTTCGGACAAGGGATGGATTCCCCAAAAATTTCTTCGTATCAAGATGGGGAGGTTCCCCCCAAATATCCTCCAAGACTGTTACAAAAGCCTTCTCGACCTCGTCCAACATTTCCCAAGTATACCTAGACACCACTACGTTCTTCTGCCATTCTAAGGGAAAGCGGGGCTTGCCATTCTCATCCAAAAAGAAAGGACGAGCTCTTTCAACAGCTCGGATCTTAAAAAAGTAATTTTTAAAATCCCTGAAAGACTCATCATACATGGAAAAAATTTTATGTCCCTGGGCGGACCTAAAAAAAATCCAAGAAGCTTTCTTTTTGGTAGTCCCAGGCTTGGTCAACACAAAGAGATATAGAAAAAGAGTTTGAGAAGGTTTAACATCAAATTCTTGACAAACCAACTGAAAAATCTTAATGAAACCCCAAGAATTTGGGTGAAGCTGAGATGGAGCTACGTTACAAGGCCATAATAGGTCGGTCTCAAAAGAAGTGAAGGGAAGGGTGATGTTCATCTGGCTAAAGAAGAAGTCGTATGCATAAAAAAAGGGACGCTCCCCCTGGGTCAGAACAGCGAAGCAGACCCTCTCGTCAGAATCAGGTGCTACCAATTCATAGTTATTTTCTTGGTCCCTACTACTACAGATTCGATGATGTCTCCTAAGCTCCACACAGAATTCCGAATTAGCTAGAGAAACACATAGCAACACAAGGGAGTCCAACCAGTTGGACATCCCCTCAGGAACCTTAGAAGACGCCTCGATAATATTTTTGCGAGAAGACATGGCCAACTAATCCTACAAACAAGAAAGGAAAATAGATTACTAACCAAAAAATAGCTCGGGCGATATCAAAACAACTCGGACGACATGATCCAGAGCAATACAAACAGTAAAAGGAAAGCCCCAAGACACACACCATGGTCTAGGGGCATCCTTTGGGGGCAGTGACATAGAAAAAAAGACTCAGGAAAACCTATAGAAACTAAAACAACCTAGCAAAAGACTCTAAGAAAAAAAAATGCAAATCAGAGCAAGATCACCAAGAAGACCATTGTTCTCTACAAAGCTATTACAACAAATAAAAACTTTCTTCCAATCAACACTCCGAAGAGAAAATGGATTGTTAAAGTCACCTCGCAACTACAGTTTCAATCTACAAGAACTACCAAGCAACAAAATATATTAAGGAAAAAATCATCAAAGACGTAACCTTTTCCAGAAACGAATAAGCCATTATCCCACAGAAACTACAAAATCAAACAGCAATGCAACAAACATGCAAAGCCCTAAGATAAGCCCTAATCATCAGAAGAAATACCAAAGTATAATAAGGTCGAAAGAAAGCCAGAAAGATACATCACTATGACAGACAGGCACAAAAATACGAAAAGGTTCAAGCTTTCCAACAATGCACTCAAGCAAATATATAAACTTTACCAAAGAAATAAAAGGAACAATGAAAGAAGTAAAAGAAACGAGAGCCAACCTGAAGAGAAAGGAGAAAGCTCTGAAGAAGTTAGAGGACGGAGCGAATAAAATCCGGAATCGCTTTTCAAGCAAAGCACCAACAAGCACCAAACAAGCGTCACAGAGAAAATGCAAGTCTCAGGCAAAACAGAAAGACAGAGAGAAAAGGGGGGAAGTTATAGAGAAGAGAAAACCAATTTTTTATATAAAGTTCAAAATAAAAGTGGCAAGAGAAACGGGGCATTAAAATCAATTAATGAGGGTATTAAACCCTCGCACATTTCCAAGACAAGAATGCTAGGCGCGTGCTTTTAGAAGAAAACAATGGAGAAAACACTTCACATTCGAAAGCTTCAGCGAAGTCTACAAAATGCTCGAGTTCGGCTTCACCATAAAAGGATCGAAGTCCTAAAACTAAAGACTCGATCTCAAAAGGAAGACTGAGCTTGAGCAGGGGCACTGTTCATACCCTGGGTCGAGCTGTCTGACCCGGGATGTTCTACTGACAAGTTGACCGACCTCTTCAGGTCAGGACTACCCGACCTCTTCTCATAGAGCTCGGCCAAATCACCAGGAAAGCCTAAGAAGGGCCCAAATAGAAGACCACGCCCCAAATCCTAAGGCAGCCCAAGCCTACAAAGAGGAGGGTGATTCCCTTGAAGATAAGATGACCTCACTTAAAGATAAGATAAGATAAGATAAGATAACTATCTTATCTCCAGAAAGGTCACTCCTCACCATTATAAATACACTGGAGCACCTAGCTATAACTCATACTCTGATTCTACTAAAAACCTGCTTAATACCCTTGCTAACTTAAGCATCGGAGTCCCTTGCAGGTACCACCACCCTCCGGTGACAAAGGATCAGAAGCATAGCCAGTCCAACAAGTCAGACACGACAGCTCTGGCCGCCACCCACCAACCGGACACGTCATCTCCGACCAGTACAGAAGATCTCGTCCAAGATCGACCTACAGTTTCAGGTAACCCTCGGAACATGTACCAAGGATGGAACACTTCAAGATGGGAGAAGCCTCAAGGAATTGATCACTCCTATTGGCAACAACCTCCGGATACTTATAGGTATAATTCACACCCTAGTGCATACCAATTCAATGGCTATGGTGACTCTTTTTATGATAATCAAGTACCACCACTATATGATTCTGAACCTTATCTTCAACATGACTATCAACCATGCTCACAACCCCATTTTTACCAAGCACCTTCTTGTGACCCACATCCATTGTATGACCAACCACCCATACTATATTCTTATGACCATTATGAGCAAGAACCTTTAGAACCACCACAACCCTATCAAGATTACTACCATGAACCACCTCAATACTCACAATCTCCATACCCATATCAAGAAGAACCACCTTCCTACTATGAACCCTCTCTCCAAAATGATGAACCCTTTTATCCACCCCAAGCTCCGATAGATGATTCTCTCACCTTGCTACTTCAAGGCCAAGCAGATATGCAAAGGAACACCCTAGAGTCTATGACTAACTTGACCAAGGTAGTGTATACTTTAGCCTACCAATGCTTGAACACTCAAGGTGCTTCCATAGCCACATGTGAAGAATCAATTGAAGAGTATAGCATGAAGGAGAGATTGGAAACTCTGGTGGGAAATGAGGAATGTTATTTTGTATTGGAGCAACTAGAGGAAGCCGTGATTGTTGAAGAAAAGGAGGAAGTGGTTGAGGATTTAGGAGATGTTGAAAGTCCATGGGAATGTAGCATCATGGAGCACTCTTTGAAGAAGCTTGATATTGATGTTGAGGAGGGTGCGCAACCTCCAAGGCATATCATCGTTGGAGATTTGGAAGAAGTTTATCAAGAGATGGATTCAATCATGGAGGAATTTCTATCTATAATTAAATCCTTTCCCATTGGATATGAAGTTGAAATTATAGAAGAATGTGCACAACCTCCCATAGCCTTGGTGAGCAATGAAGAAGAGAGTGAATCGAAAGAGAGCTACCAAAGGGAAAAGGTTGAAATTGAAGAAGTTTGCGAAGAGGTAGAGATAGTCAAGGAAGAGCACAAAGGAGTGGAGCTTGCAAGATCATTGGGACCACCCTTTCCTAAGTCACCATCCTACACAACATTCAAGTGGGTAAAATTCTTGTCCCTAAGCTTTACTTTCTCACTTGAATATGGTTTTATTGAAAATGATGGTCAACATAGAGCTCTTGGTGAGAGTTAAAAGTAGAAGAGAGTTGTGTAGTAGTTGAAACATCACTCTAAATTCATGATGGTTGCATGCTCAAAGTTGTATAGTAATGATTGGTGGAGGACCAAATTGCATGGGTCTAGGAAGTTATTTGGAAGCTTCTTTGAGAATTCTAAGGTCATGCCACCCGGATGGAATAATGATGACCAATTTAAGGATCGGTGTCAAAACAAAGTGTGGGATCTAGGATCGCACAAGGAAAATCAAATTTGGGAGCTCATGGTTTGTGAAGAACTCTATCAAAGCTTGAAGATATTAAAATTGAAGAATGAAGCTTATTAGAGACTCAAGCATTGGTGGATGTTCAAGGATAGCTTTAAGCACAAGCCACTTTGAGAGGAGCTCCCCATAAGTCCAACTTAAGGACAATAAACAAAAGTGCTAGGTAGGAGACACCCCACCATGGCAACTTCTTTTCATTTTCTCTTTTTGTATATATTGGTAATTAGTTTAATTTCATGTTTTGTTGAGTTTGTTGAATATAATTGATAGTTTGGTCTGTTAAATAAGGTTTTATGGTGTTTTGGTAGCTGTTTGGAGGTTGGGAATGCTAGGTTTGGTCCAAAAACATAGAAAAATTTTGAAAAATAGAGCACCATCCACGCGTATGCGCACCTCACGCGTACGCGTGCATTAAGCATTTTCACCTCTCCACGCGCACACGCCATGTACGCATACGCGTGGATTGCAAGATTTTTCCTTCCAGCCATTTTCCCGAGAGTTGTGCCTACTCTGCGCTAGCACTATGCCTGAGGCACAAACCAACTCGCGCGTATGCATACATGACATGTACGCGTCACTCTCGAAATAAACCATCGACGCGGACGCGCCATGTACGCATACATGTCGCGTCCACTACACCATCATCCACGCGCGCGCACCATGCATGCGTACACGTGGATGACCTTCCTTCACTACACATCTTTTCTTCTTTTCTTTCCATTTCTTTCCTTCTTCTTTCTTCTTCCCTTCTCCTACCCTTCATCTGACACTCCCAAACACCATCTATAACCACTTCTTTTAGTTAGTTACGTTAGTTACTTACCTACTTAGTTTTGTTCTCATTTTCTTTTTTTTCTTTTTCATTACAAGTGTTGGATTATTGATTTAGTTCACTATACATTGCTGCTTATTATTAACTACATGCTATCTTAGCTTGACTGTTTTTAAATGTTCATTGTTGGATTTTTTTTTGAGGTTATATTTTGCTACTTGGTTTTGAGTTCTTCATGCTCACCTTTTGAAAATACCAAGTGATGAGAATCGCCTTCGAGCTTGTAACTCTTCTTGAATTGCATGAATTGGCCACCATATAATTTGAATCCTTTTCCTCGATTAGGCAATTTCTTGATGGATGTCGCGCATTTACTTTAATTCATTGTGTTTTATGATTATATGCATCCATATGCTTTTAGCTTGAATGCTCTCATGCTTCTTTAGTGCTTGTTTTACCTTACAAGTCTATTTAAAGAATCTCAAGCACACTAGGATAAGTGAAATGCATGTTTCTTTTGTGACATCGCTTTTTATGCTAATGTGTGTTCTAAAAGGCGCGCAATTTAGAATTCACAAACTTTTTTTGTCCTTAATTTCACACTAATTCACTCACTCAATTCTAGTGATTATTACCTTATTCCAACAATGTATGCTTCCTTGCTTTTGTATCTTCTCATCTTATGGTGCTATCTTCTATTTTGCATGATTGATGCACCACAAGCAAAAACGGAAGGAAGACTAAGAACATGTAGTAACCAGTTGATCTACCAGCTGAAGGTGGCAATCTGGAAAGTCACCGTACCCGCTTGCTCATCTTTAAATGCACCGAGGACGGTGCAAACTTTTAAGTGTTGCGAGGTCGTCCAACCGTTCGGTGTTCATGGGTGACAATTCTCTAATTTCAACACTTTTGCATTTCATTTTAGGTCTTTTAGGATTTTTACTTGCATTTTATTATTTTTTCAAATATACACACAATAAGCTTAGTCAAAATAATTAAATTTTTCATGATTTCTATCTATAGGGCACACCAATTGATTTGAGTGAAAACTTTTCATAGAACTTGCTTGAATTGTATATATATTGTGGAACATATTTTTGAGCGAAGAACACACAACCTAGTGAGTTTTGAGCCTAATGGTGTGGTTACATCTTATAACCACTTATTTCCCTTCTTGTGTGCATTATTCTCTCTCTATGATTGTAATCCTTGATTTGTTTGATTCTTTATGTCTATTATTTTGTGTAGACATGCATTTATATGATTGAGGCCATCATTTCAAATCGGCCACTTACCCAAATATCCTTACCATTTATCTTCCATTGTTAGCCAATTTGAGCCTACGATTAACCCACTTGTTCTTAATTTAGCACATTACAAGCGTTAAAGCGAAAAATAATAAAAGACCTTCATTTGAATCTTTGATTAGCTTAGGCTAGTGTGTGTGTATCATTCAAGTGTGGGAACCTTGGGACATTGGGTGAATAAAAGGGTAGTTTTGTATTTTTGTTGTAAATATTGGGAATTAGGTACATGCTCATGTGTAATGAATGTAAAACCTTATGCATTGATGCTCTTGTATATATTTTATTGCAAAGAAAAGTGAGAAAAAACAAAAGAAAAAAAAGAGAAAAATAAAAGAAAAAAATTTGAATATGGAAAAGAAAAAAAAATTAGAAAAAGAAAGAAAGAGAAGAAAAATAAAGAAATAAAAAGGGGACAAAATGCCCCAAAGCAAAGTAAAGTTCAATAAAGATCAATGCATATGATTTGTAATAAAATGAAAATGAAGTGCATGAGTATGTTAAAAAGTGAAAATAATGGGTAGTTAGGTTAGTTTTGAAGTTGTATAGGATGTCATAGGTTAGGTGGGAGGTTTAAGCTTATCAAAGATTCGAATTTCAAGCTCACTTGACCAAATATGCATCTTACCGTGACCCTAGCCCCATTACAACCAATGAAAAGACCTCATTATAATTGTATGCATGCATGGAATAAATGTTGATTGTTAGAAGAAAAACAAATCTTGGAAAGCATGATTATGAGAGAATTGAGAGAATCAACCCTAAACACTTGAGCGAATAGAGTGTAAACACATCCGGCGAGGGTTCGATTACTCAATTACATGTTCCACCTATGATCATCTCTTTTCATGCAAGTTTGTAAAAATATTTAATGACTCAATTTAATTGTGGATTAGACTTGCTAATACCTTTAGCCCTTGTTCTTATATTGATTTTCTTGAAAATTGATTTATTTTGACCAAGCAATTGCATTCATGTAGACAGTTGCATATAGGTAGATTTCATTTAGCTTAGTTTGCATTGAATAAATGTTGATATCCTTTACTTTCTCTTGGTTTAAGCATGAGGACATGCTTGGTTTAAGTGTGGAAAGGTTGATAAACCCCATTTTTAGGGTTTATCTTGTGGTGAATTTAGAGCATTTTATTAACATTTCCTCACATTTACTCAAGGAAATAGCATGGTTTTGTGATTGTCTCGTTATTTGTGCTTAGATGTGAAAACATGCTTTAGACCTCTAATTTGATGATTTTTATTCACCTTTGATTCCACTAGATGCCTTGATTTATTTGTTAAGTAATTTCAGGTTGAAAAGGCTAGGAATGGATCAAAGGAATGAAGAGGAAAGCATGCAAAGTGGAGAACACATGGAAAAGCCAAAGATTTGGGTATATTCATCCACGCACACGCACACTGTACGCACACGCGTGGATCGCGGAACTCAAGGGACGCGCACGCATGCTGTACGCATATGCATCAGTGGCCGCACGTGATTTTTAAATGGAAAACGTGCCCATCAAATTCTGAGGAGTTGTGGGGCCTAGTTTGCAACCAACCTTGGCGCCAAAATGCATAAAAGGACCAAGGATTGAAGGGAATCATCGATTAGCATCATTTTTACACATTAGGAATAGTTTAGAGTTAGTTTTAGAGAGAGAAGCTCTCACTTTTCTCTAGGATTAGAATTAGGATTAGGTTTAGTTCTTAGATCTAGGTTTTCATTCATGCTTTCTTCCACTTTTGCTTCTCAATTCTTGTTGTCACATTCATCATTCTTCTATTCTTTTGTTGCAATTTCCTTTATGTTGTTTCCATGATTTGTTGTAGATCAACTCTTGCTCCTTCTCTTTTCTTTCAATTCAATTCAAGGTAATTCATAATAATTGTGTTTTTTTTTTATTGTTGGAATTAATTCCTTGTAATTAGTTGTTGTTAGATTTTGCTCTTGTTATTGTTTTTCTATGCTTTCCTTTTGTGCCTTCTAAGTGTTTGATAAAATGCTTGGTTGGATTTTAGTGTAGATTTTGTTCCTCTTGGCCTAGGTGGAGTAGTTAGTTCCGCTTGAGTTATCTAATTCCTTTGTTGATTGATAATTAGAAGTTGCTAATTGATTTGGATACCACTAAAGCTAGTCTTTCCCTTGGGAGTTGGCTAGGACTTGTGGAATCAAGTTAATAAATCCACTTGACTTTCCTCCATGGTTAGAGGTTAACTACGTGGTAGCAATGGACAATTTGTGGTCACAATTGAGGAGGATAACTAGGATAGAACTTCTAGTTCTCATATCTTGCCAAGAGCTTTGTTAGTTGTTAGTTTATTTTCTTTTCCATTTATATTTCTTGTCTAAAATCTCAAAAACCCCAAACATACCTCATAACCAATAACAAGACACTTTACTGCAATTCTTAGGGAGAATGACCCGAGGTTCCAATACTTCGGTTCATAAATTTAGGGGTTTGTTTTAGTGACAAACAATCTTTTGTATGAAAGGATTATTGTTTGAGTTAGAAACTATACTTCGACGAGATTTCATTAGCGAAATTCTAAACCATCAAAAATCCATTCATCACTTTTTCTATTTTTATTTCTTTTTCTGCTATATAATTTTTTTTCTCGCATTTTTTTTCGCATATATTTTTTTTTGCTGCTTTTTCTGTCTTCAAGAATGAATTTTTGAATTTTTCATATTACCAAAAATACTTCTCCTTTTTCATCATTCTTTCAAGAGCCAACATTCTTAATTCCAATTTTAAATATGCACAGTTCATTCATACATTCAGAAAATAAAAATAATGCCACCACATCAAGATAATTGAACTATTCTTAAGGTAAAACTTGAAATTCATGCATCTTAATTTTCTTTTTTCAAATAAAATTTTCTTTTATGCAAGGGAAGAGATATATGGAACATTTTATAACTTTAAGACATAGATAGAAATGATCACGTAATAAGAACACGAGAACAGACAATAAAACATAATGGAAATAGAAAAATAACATAAAAGAAGGGGGTGATGGAACGGGATCACCTTAGTGACGACGGCTACCACTTCCTCTAGAGAATCCAATAGAGCGCTTGATGTCTTTAATGTCACGCCCTTGTCTCTGTTGTTCTTCCCTCATAGCCCTTTGATGTTCTCTAATTTCGTTGAGGATGGTGGAATGCTCTTGATGCTCCATCCTTAGTTGATTCATGTTAGAGCTTAATTCTCCCACAGAAGTATGCCATTGATCCCAATAGCTTTGAGGAGGAAAATACATCCCTTGAGGCTTCTCAAGGATCTCATGTTGAGGCGGCTCCACATGCTCATGTTGTGGTTCATGTGCCGGCTCTCTACTATGCTCCACCATTCTTTTAGTGATGGGCTTATCTTCCTCAATTAGAGCATCGCCTTCTATGACAATTTCGGCTGAATTCCATAGGTGACAGATAAGATGAGGAAAAGCTAACCTTGCTTGGATGGAGGGCTTGTCTGCCACTTTGTACAATTCTTGAGGTATCACCTCATTTACTTTGACCGTGATGCAATGGATCATGATGGCTCGGTCTATGGTCACTTCAAAGCGGTTGCTAGTAGGGATAATAGCACGTCAGATAAATTCCAACCATCCTCTAGCTATGGGCTTGAGGTCAGGCCTTCTTAGTTGGATAGCCTTGCCATGGGAATCTCTTTTCCACTGTGCTCCTTCCACACAGATGTCTGAGAGCACTTGATCTAGTCTTTGACCAAAATTGACTCTTCTAGTGTAAGGATGTGGGCCTCCTTGCATCAAAAGCAAGTTGAACGCCAACCTCAAACTTTTCAGACTAAAGTCTAAGATTCTCCCTCAGACCATGGTGCTCCAATTTTTAGGATGAGGGTTCACACTAATGTCATGGTTTTTCATGACCCATGCATGAGCATAGAACTCTTACACCATTAAGATCCCAACCTCTTGGATGGGATTGGTTAGGACTTCCCAACCTCTTCTCCGAATTTCATGTCGGATCTCTGGATACTCATTCTTCTTAAGCTTAAAAGGGACCTCAGGGATCACCTTTTTCTTTGCCGATACTTCATAGAAGTGGTCTTGGTGGGCTTTGGTGATGAATCTCTCCATCTTCGAAGATTCAGAGGTGGCAGCTACGGCCTTTTCTTTCCTCTTTCTAGAGGGTTCTCCGACCTTGGGTGCCATAAGCGAGAATGGAAAGTAAAAAGCAAAGCTTTTCTAACACCAAACTTAAAACTTTGCTCGTCCTTGAGCAAAAATAAACAAAAGAAAGGAATGGAGTAGAAGAAGAAGAAAATAGATGGAGATAGAGGAAGAAGAGCAATCGGCCAAGTGAGGGCTAAAGGTGTATGAGTAGTGTGTGAGATAGGTGGAATGAGGGGGGTATTTATAGGGAGGTTATGGTTAGGATTTCGAATTAATGGGGGGGGGGAATATGAGTGGAAAAATTTGAATTTTAGTGGGTGGAGGTTGGTGGGAGCTATGATGGTTTGGGGAAGAGATATGAATGTGATTGGTTGAGGGTTTATAGGGAAGTGTGTGTGGGGAAGTGTGAAAATAAGAGAGAAGAAGGTGGGGTAGGTGAAGATGTTGCGGGACCCATATGGAATTCATATTCCCTGCCCCCCATATGGGCGTTGAACGCTCAGCTCATGCTCCATAGCTGGCGTTGACATTCAGGGTGAACACCCAGAAGGGACCTCCTTCCTAGCGTTTAATGCCAGGTCTTCTGGTCTATTGGGTATTGAATGCCCAGCCTCTGCTCCAAGGCTGGTGTTCAACACCAGTAATGTTAACCTTTGTGGGCGTTAAATTCCCACTCTTGCCATTTTGTCTGGTGTTCAACGCCAACAAGACATATTCTCCAGGGTATTCTGTTTCCACTTCTGAATGTTTCTGTCTCTGTTCTGACTAATGCACATGATCATGAGCCTAAAGAAAATAATTTAAAAAAACAAATTCAAAGAAAAATATAAATAATAACTATGGTTGGGTCCCTCCCAACAAGCGCTTCTTTAACGTCACTAGCTTGACGGTTAGCTCCTTACGGAGAATGATATAGACTCAGAATTTTGCCCTTTACAGTTAACTTTCTTCTTGTCTTCTCATGGATGAGCTCCACATGCTCTAGAGACAAGACACGACTCACTGTATATGGTATGACTTATTTCTTGGTGAAGACAACTCTCATGCCAGGTGAGAGGCCTTCAGTGGGGATCTTTTTGTCCCTCCAGCCTTTAAGTACTTTCTTCTTAGTTCCTTTGGTCTCAGTGCTTGTTGATGGCTGCCCATCACTAAACTTAGAATGAGTGTATGGGGACTTAGTGAAGCTCTGCACTGAAGGTGATGGTTAGAACACTAAGTGTTGCACAGTTATCTCTCTTTTCTCAGAGGGAGAGTTGGGGTGAGGCATCTTGAACAAGATGTGCTCTTCCCCTAGTTGTAAAATCAGTTCTCTCTTTGCTATATCAATGATACCACTGGCACTGGATAGGAAAGGTCTTCCAAGGATGATGGATTCATCCTCATCTTCCTCAGTGTCTAAGATTATGAAGTTTGCAGGGATGTAAAGGTCTTCAACCTTCTACTAAGCCATATGTTTTTTTCATTGACTTGTCTGCCATTGATGAGTCTATATTTGATGATAATTTTTTGCTTAATTTGGATGCATTTCATCACATAAACTCACACTTAATTACTTGAATAGCATACTTTTGTGTTTTCTCCCTAAATTGATCCTAAATGTAAAAACATGTGTTTTTCGTGCTTAAATTAGTGATTTTAATCCCACTTTTATACCATTCGATGCCATGACATGTTTGTTGAGTGATTTTAGGTCCTTTAGGCAAGAATGGATAGGAAAAAGTGGAAGGAAGCATGTACAAAGGGAGAACACATGAAGAAAACAAAGGAGAATCACACAGCCAAGTGTGTGTTCACACAATCCTCCGTGGGTACGCACAAGAGAAGAATCTTCAAGTGTGCGTACGCACAATCCTCCGTGCATATGCACAAGAAGAAAAATAAGCATGTGTGCATACGCATAGGACCCAGCGCGTGACTTCATTATTAATGACCAATTTTGGGGCCCTTTTGGCCCAATTTTGGGTCTCTTTTGGCCCAATTTTGGAAGGCTTGATGCTGAGTGGGAGTGCTATATGAAGGGGAAATGACCACGTATGAAGGCATTAGCTTACATTAGGTTTTATGAGGCTTACATTAGGTAGATTAATTAATTTAGGCATAGGAGTAGTGTAGAGTAGAGAATTCTCTCTTAGGGTTTATGTAGTTTCCATTGTAGCATTTTATAGCAAGCTTTGATCTTGGATTTTACTCATCTTTTGTAAGTAATCTTTAATTTCCTCTTTAATTTCACTACTTTTGCTTTTGTTTCCTTTGGTTCAAGTACTTTGTTAATATTTGCAATTTTAAGTTCTCGAAGTTTTGATTGATGAATTTACTGTTTTATGATTTATATTTGCTTGATTGCATGTTTATTGTTGATATTGTGAATAGTTTGGTTATAGTATTCCTTTTTCCTTCATAACCTTACATGTTTTTCTTTTATGCCCACAAGGTGTTTATGAAAATGCCAATTATCATATTGCAAGTATAGTCTACTGGAACTTAGGAATTAAAATTGATAATTAGCCTAGAGCTGGTTAGGAATTTTTTTCAAAATAAGATTGGTGTTGCAAGTATAGTCCTGATGGGATATTTTCGCGGAAAAATGAATTTCTCTAAAACACCCAAACTTAACCGGCAAGTGCACCGGGTCGCATCAAGTAATAATAACTCACGGGAGTGAGGTCGATCCCACAGGGATTGAAGGATTGAGCAATTTTAGTTTAGTGGTTGATTTAGTCAAGCGAATCAAGATTTGGTTGAGAGATTTGTGATTTGCAGAATTTAAATTGCATAGAAAGTAAAGGGAATGGGTAATTGGCATGAAATTAAAGAGAACAGGAATTAAAGTGCTGAATCTTAAAGAACAAGAAATTAAATGGCAGAAACTTAGAACGCAAGAAATGTAAATTGCAAAATCTTAAAGTGCAAGAAATGTAAATGGCTTGAATTGTAAAGGGAATGGGGAGTTGGATTTGCAGAAATTAAACAAGGAAATGTAAAATTGCAACAAGCAGATGAATAGAAGAACACTTGGATTGAATCAGATCTAGAAACAGAATTGTAAATGAGCATGAAAACAGTAAACAGGGAATGGGAAATGGAAAATCCGGATCTCAGGACCCAAGAGACTAGAAAACCAAGTCTAGATCTCAATGCCTTCCTAGATCCAACAAGAACAATTGCAAAGGAAATTGTAAATTGCAAAGAAAGTAGATGAAGAACAATTAACCGAAACTGAAATTTAATTAAGCAGAAAATTAAACAAGATTCCAAGGTGAGATTGAAACAGAATTTCTTCAATTCTCCACCCAAAATCCAAGACAAGAAAAGTAAAGAGTGCTGGGCAAGAACAAGGAAGAAGAGAGATCAATTCTCCTCCCAAATTCTCTTGAATTAAAATAACAATGCTAAGAATTGTAAAAGTGAGCTCTCAATCAAACCAGAAAAGAAAACTCTCTGAAAACTCAAAGGGCAGCCCCTTTAAAACTTAAATTCTAATCTATTTATACACTTTCTTCAAATGGTCTTCAAGCCTTCATGGGCCTTTGCTCTTGGTGGAATTGGGTTGAGAGAGGCCTTGGTTGATTGCTCTTGGAGTTTGGAGAAGAACCGAATTGAACCGGGTTGGAATCATGAAAGCTTGAGTAAAAGTTGGAGTAAACGTTAGGGTCTAACTTTTGCTCCAACTTTTCACATCAGCACCCTTGTTTTGCTGATACCAACGTTGGGGCAAAAGTTAGGGGTCTAACTTTTGCTCCAATGTTGGCCTCCCCTTAGTTATTCATGGCGCCAACGTTAGCCAGAAAGTTAGGGGCTAACGTTGGCGCAAACTTTTGCTAGCCCAGGGAGTTTTTCAAGCGCCAACGTTAGCCAAAAAGTTAGGGGCTAACGTTGGCGCAAACTTTTGGTGCATCCAGGGAGTGTTTTTCATGCCAAAAGTTAGCCAAAAAGTTAGGGGCTAACTTTTGCTCCAACTTTTGCCCAAAAGTTAGCCAAAAAGTTAGGGGCTAACTTTTGCTCCAGCTTTTGCTTCCTGGTTCATAATTAATTGAAGACTCAAGTCATTCCTCCTAGCCATTCCTTCTTGCATCAACCTTTCTCCAAGCTTTCTTCACCTATCATTAATCAACCAAACACATCAAAGCTATGCTCAAAATCATGAGATATTCATTCTTTCATAATATGTGACATTTATAGCAAAAAACCTCATGAAATGGCATGAATTCATACATGGTTGATTAAATCAAAGGAAACATGAAAATCTACCAAATTGGCTTGCTTTTGGCTCAAGAAAGTGCATAATTCAATTGAAAACAAAAGAAAAAGGCTAGTGAAACTAGGCTAAGATGACTTGTCATCAAGTCCCAACCTGACAATCGACCATCAATCAAATTTTAATTCCAAGATGTCACAATCAATACAAAATAACCGGGAATTTTAATTCCCGAGTCGTCTTCCCTAGGAGTTGCAATGAGGTGCTCAATTATTGGCTCTGGGGGATTTGGGGGTTTTGATTATGAGAGGCAAGAAATTAAAATGGCAAGTAATTAAATGGAAAGCAAGTAAAAGCAATGAAAATGGAAATTAAATTGTAAAAAGAGCTCTTGGAAAGAATTGGAGAATTAAGTATTCCTATCTTAGTTATGGACCACAAACGTGATAATTGTGTATAATTAATCCCAATTAGTCAATCCTAACATCAAGAATTAGTCAAAAGGGCATAATTGATCTCAATCCACAAGTCCTAGCCAACTCTATTAATGGAAGGCTTCGAGTTAGTGGAAACTAAATCAACTAACAATCCTCACACAATGTAGAATGGACATCCACCACTCAAGTTCACCCAATTACCCAATTTCCCAACCAAGAGTGTGAAAAACTAGGCAAAAATCCAACCAAGCATTTTATCAAATATTTGGAAGGCATAAAAGGAAAGCATGGTAAAATGGCAAGAAATAATAAAATCTACAACAACCAAATGCAAGAAAATAATGATAATAATTCAACTAAACAAAAAGAACATGAAAACATAAATTGCATTACTTGAAATTAAAAGTAATAAAGTGTCATAAACCTAAAAGAACAAAAGAAGGGAAATAACAAATAGAATTAAAGAACAAAAGTGCAAGAACAATAAATGGCAAGGAAAACTAAATGAAAACTAGAATTAAACCTAAATTTCAGAGAGATTTAACCTAATCTATATTAATTCTAGAGACAAGGGAGAGCTTCTCTCTCTAGAATATGACCTAAATCATGTTTCTAATCTACCCTAATTGCTCTCCACTTGACATGGAATGGTGCCCCTTTGATATAGCACTCAATCAGCTTCAAAAAGTCCAAAACTGGGCTCTAGAGGCCCAGAAATCGCCCCCAGCGTTTTCTTTTAAGTGAGTCACGTGTGCTAAGTCGTGCATACGCATAGATGTTTGCGTACGCACGCTTGCTGAATCTTCCTCTTGTGCGTACGCACAGAGACTTGTGCATACGCACACATGGCTGTGTGCTTCTCCTTTGTTTTCTTCATATTTTCTCCCAATTGCATGCATTTCTCCCACTCCTATCAAGCCATTCCTACCTCTTACACCTGAAATCACTCATCAAAAGCATAAAGGCATCGAATGGAATGAAAATGGAATAAAATTGGTTGAATTAAGCACAAAATAGCATGTTTTCACAACTAAGCTCAATTTAGGGAGAAAACACAAAAGCATGCTATTTGAATGAATAAATTTGGGTTTATATGATGAAATCCACTCAAATCAATCCAAAATTTATCGTCAAATATGGATTTATCAATTCTCCCACACTTAAATAATAGCATGTCCTCATAACTTTGATAATCAAATATCGGACATAAAGAATTAAGCAAAACGAAGATCACAATCATAGAAGGAGCATATCACACAATGAACAAAAACTGTGGTTAGAATGTGTAACCACTCAATATAAGCTCAAAAACTCACAAGTTATTTCGTTCTATCTCTCTTCTATGCTCCATAAAAATCATTCAAGCATGTTTAAAAATAATTTTCCAAATTAATTAAATAGAAACCCCTAAAAACAAAATTCTTGGAAATCTTCGTTGTTTTTCACCAAAATTATTTCCTATATGTATGTATAATGTGATGGATGCAATTTCAAAAATTTTCTAGTTCTATTGCTAATTTTCAACATCCAAAAACTAACATGAACAATTAGGACAAAATTGAACTAGGTGCTATACTATTTACATTATCCAATCACAACTTCTATCTGTAAAATATATACCATGAAAAAATGCAAATGCCTCATGCAATAACTAGAAATAAACTAAGATATATATACCAAAAGAAAAATACAATGCAACAGTCAAAAGCACTCCAAAAATCTACAAGAAACATAAAAAAAAAAGAAACAAAAATGAAGTACAAAGTGATCGGAAAAGAAAGTTTACTCCCCAAAAATGGCGAATCCTCCTCCATACTTAAGCGTTGCACAGTCCTCTGTGCACGAACACAATCTGGGGGGGGAGGAAGCTTTAAAGCACTCCACCTTTAGCTGGTGGATGCGGGGGCTCGAGTTGCATGGAAATTGATACACGAAAACTTGACTCTCAACAGGTTTCCCTCGGCAATTATACCGAATTGTCGTCAAGTAAAAACTCACAATAGAGTGAGGTCGAATCCCATAGGGATTGATTGCTTGATCAACTTTCATTAGGGAAATGTTCTAGTTGAACTAAGCAAAATTGGACTGAGAATTTTAGAAAATTAAATGGCGGGAAACGTAAATAGAAAGGAATGTAAATAACAGAATTTAAATTGCAGAATGTAAATGGCAGAAAGTAAATTGCAAGAAGATAAATGGGAATGGGGTGATTGAGCATAAATGTAAACAACAGAAAATTAAAGAAAGGGAAAGATCAGAATGAGGAGGTTCATTGGGCTTAGGAGGTATTGCATTCTCCAGATCAAGTTCATCCTCATCTCTTCCTCAATCAATGCATTCATTATTTTCTTGGCAATCTTAGGTGATCGGATCCTAATGTCTTGGCAATCCAATCTCTCTAAGCTTGAACAATTGCCCAATGTCTTGATTTAATTACTCATGCGAAGAAATGAAGTTTGGTCACTGATTATACCACACACTTTCATAGATCAAAGTATTGGTAGGATTACATGTCACTATATCCATCCAACCCCCAATCTAATCTGATGTCAGAAAGCATTTCTAGCATGATTTCCTCATTCCTCTCTCAAGGTTCAGAGGAAATCCAAGTATGAGAAATTTCTCTCTTAAGATAATTACTCAATAGGATGAAGATCGAAAGCTTTCAAGTAAAATAAAGAGAAAAGAAAGAGGAAGGAAGATGAAAACTATTATTGATCCATTTAATTACAACAGAGCTCCCAAACCCAATAAAGAGGGGTTTAGTTGTTCATAGCTCAATTCCAACGGAACATGAAAAGAGAAAGAAAGTACATGAACTAGAAAGAAAAGTACTGAAAAAAAGTAATTCAGGGTTTCCCCTTTCAGTCTTCCCAACGTACAAATGATCAAAAGTTCCAAAAAAAGGTAAAAAGTCCCGAACTAACTTCAATTCTATCTACTTATACACTTTCTTCATTCAGTCTTGAAGTCTTTGGATAGGGACTTTGGCCTCTTGTTGAAGCTAGTTAGGAGTGGCCTTTAGTAACATTGATGATGACGTTTGCAAATTAACGTTCATACTCTGCATGGGTGCCATTTTGTATTGAAGTTGGAATTGACATTGGACTTCACGTTGGGGTTCAACGTTTAAACAAGAACGTTGGGTCAAACTTTGCAAGATAGTCCTGGAGTGTTTGCCATTAAGTTTGACCCAACGTTGGACTCAATGTTGGACCCAACGTTGGACTCAACGTTAGACCCAACGTTGGTGCATCAACATTTTCTTGCCCACGCCTGCGAATCACCTACGTGTACGCGTCACCACAGCATTTTGCGCGTGTGCGTTGCTCATGCGTGTGCGCAACTGGCTAAAATACTTGCCCATGCGTACGTGTCGCCCATGCGTACGTATCAATGCACATTTTTCCAACTCCAAAAACATGAAAATCATCGAGCACGTTGGAGGTAACGTTAGATCACCAACGTTCCCTCCAACGTTGGTACCTCTTCCCCTCAACGTTGCCAGCAACGTTGGACCACCAACTTTGGCTCCAACTATGCACCTTGAATTCCTCATGGCCAACGTTTGAGGTAGCGTTTGAGGTCCAACTTTGGCTCAAACGTTGCCTTCTCTTCTTTGCCTTAGCCACGTTTGAAGCAAAGTTGGAGGCCAACTTTGGCTCAAAGTATGGATTCTTGATTATAGACGTTTGAGGCAAAGTTGGAGGCCAACTTTGGCTCCAACTTTGCACCTCTTGAGCATGGATGTTTGAGGTAAAGTTGGAGGCCAACTTTGGCTCCAACATTGGTCTCTCCTCCTCTTCATCAACGTTGTCAATTTCTTGCCCCACTATAAACTATTATACATGGTTGGAAAGCTCTGTCAGCTTTCTAACCCAACTGGAAGCACCTCAATTGGATATCTGTAACTCAAGTTATGCTCCTTCGAAGGGGACAGGGTCGCTGGCGTTGGTGTGCAACGTTTGAGGCAATACATGTTAAGTAGTTTCTCTGATTGTTTGGATTCAGTGACTTGTCATTGAAGGGTTTCAATGTGTTGTTAAATGAAATTTGTGGTGGAACACCAAACTTAGAATCACACATTCACGCTTATATTTCTTTGGTGTGCAACACCAAACATAGCTCCTTGCAATAGAGGGAAATCTACTTAATTCTTTTATTGAAATAAATAAGAAGAGAGAGTTACCTCTGGTTGGGTTGCCTCCCAACAAGCCTTCCTTTAACGTCATTAGCTTGATGATTAATCTTTGTCAAGGAGGGTTGTAATGTCTCAGGTCTTCTTCCCTTGTAGTGAATCTGTCTCCGCTTGCCTCTTTGAGAATCTCTACATGCTCTAGGGATAAGATTTTATTGATGAGGTATACTTGAGGTAATTGAGATGGTATCACAGGAAAATGAAGTGGTATTAGTGGTTGGTGGATTGATAACACTCTGACCCCTGGAGAAAAATCTTCAGTGGGAATTTTTTTGTTCCTCTAACCTCTTGGCATTTTCTTCCTTCCCTCTTCTGGTGGTGCCTTATTCCTTGTGATCTCTTTGTCAGGAGGGATCTTGTTGCTTGTCTCATGTGGGAGTTGTGGCCCTAGCTCCTCCTTAATTTCTTCAGTCTGTAGCACCACCTTTACTTCTTTCTTTTCTTTCAGGCATGACCTTGGATGCTCTGGGGGTGATTCATTGGGTGCTTCTTTTAGGTTTGTATCTCCATAATCAACCTTCATGTATTCCTTGTGGCCATCCTTCAGGTCTTTGTTCTCTTATTCAAACTTATTTGAGGGTTTGAAGACATGAAAGGTGAGTTGTTCATCATGTATTCTCAATATCAACTCTCCCTGCTCAACATCTATGAGTACTTTGGCTATAGCCAAGAATGGTCTCCCCATAATGATTTGATGAAGGTAACTTTCTTCCATTTTAAGGACTACACAGTCTGTAGGGAGGAAGTACTTTCCTACTTTCACTAGTACATTTTCAACCACTTCTTTTGCTTGTTTCTGGGTCTTATCCGCCAATTGGATGATTACGTCTGTGGATTTTAACTCATTGATTTGCAGCTTCTTCATGAGAAACAGAGGCATTAGATTTATGCTCGCTCCCAGATCACAAAACCCTCTGTCAATCATTGTATCTCCTATAACGCAAGAGATGTGAAAACTCCCTAGATTCTTCTTCTTTTTAGGCAAGTCCTTCTGGATGAGGGCACTACATTCCTTATTCATTACTACTGTTTGTACCCCCTTCAAGGTACTCTTTTTGGTTAGCAACTCCTTCATGCATTTAATATATGTGGGAATCTGTTGGAGGGTTTCAATGCAAGGAATATTGATATGGAGAGATGCAAACATATCTAGGAACCTTAATCTCACTACCACTAAGTCTTTGAGGGAATGGTGCTTTTGGTACATATGGTTTCAGGATTTCCTTCTCCATTGGTTCTTTCATCTGTGTAGAGTTAATTCATTGTTCTTTCTCCTCCGAGTTTTCCTGAGGAATTCTTTGGATGTTCTCTGTTGGCTTGCTAATCTCTTCTTCCAAAGTCTCCTCACTTGTAAGAGTGATTGCCTTGCATTCTTCCAACCTTACATTCTTTGTATCTCCTCTTGGGTTCTTCTCAGTATCACTTGGGAAGCTGTCAGTGGACTTTGGAATTTATTGAGACAGGTATCCTACTTGAGATTTAAGCCTCTTGATGGTGTCTCCTTGGTTCTTTATATTAGACCTTACTTCATCCTTGAATGCCTTGTTGTCTTGAACCTCTTTGCATAGATCTCCAAGCATAATAGCCTATCCTCTGATGGTGAATTGGAAATTGGATGCTGAGGATGACTATTTGGTGCTTGATATGAAGGTTGGTAAGAGTTTTTGTGTAGGGCTTGGTATGATCTTTGATTGGGTTGTTGATAAGTGGAGTTGTTGTAATGGTTGGAGTTGTGAGGTCTTTGGTCTTGGCTCTGGTTTTGTTGATTTCTCCACCCAAAGTTTGGGTGGTTCTTCCATCCAGGGTTATAAGTCTTGGAGTTTGGATGAGTTTCCAACATAGTTGACTTGCTCCCAATCACCTCCTTCCTCTGCATTTAACTCTTCTTGGACTGGTGGTTGAGTATTAATTGCTGTAACTTGATTTCTCTCCATTTGCTTGGTGAGGTCTGCCAATTGCTTAGTAATCATCTTGTTTTGAGCTAGTATTGCATCTATGTGATTCAGCTCCATCACCCCTCTATTGGTGCTTCTATCAGAGGCATAGAAGTATTCATTATTAGCCACTGTTTCAATGAAATCAATGGCTTCCTCTAAGTTCTTCTTCTTATTGAGAGAGCCTCCGGAAGAGTGATCTAAGGCCTTCTTTGACTATTGTTACAGACCTTCATAGAAAATGTATAGCTGTACCCATTCATTGAACATGTCAGGTGGGCACTTCCTTGTCAGCTCCTTGTATCTCTCCCATGCTTCATATAGAGTTTCACCATCTTGTTGCCTGAATGTTTGAACCTCAGCCCTCAATTTGTTAACTCTTTGGGGAGGGTAAAACCTTGCTAAGAACTTGTTCACCATATCTTCCCAAGTTGTCAAACTCTCCTTAGATAAAAGGGAAACAGAAGCAATCTATAGGTGTCAGGATTAACACCGTTGGACTTCACTCTATCACAGATTCTCAGGAATGTGGTTAAATGTTGATTGGGGTCTTCTTGGATACTTCCTCCGAATGAACTATTGTTCTGGACAAGAGTGATGAGTTGAGGCTTTAACTCGAATTTATTGGCATGGATGGTTGGTTTTAGAATGTAACTTCCACAATTTCCTGGGTTTGGGTTGATGTAAGAGCCTAGAACTCTTCTCTCCTGCCCAACATGGTTACCAGCACCTTCTCCAGCATGGTTGTGAACGTCTTCTTCCATTGTAACGTCTAGTGTAATATCCAAGACTTTTGAAAAGTCCTACTTTGAACTAATCTCAAATCATATATTCGTTTACAATTTTAATTTCAAAAATTATTTTATTGGAAATAATTTAAGGCAATTTTGATTAATTAGATTTGAAATAAATTAAGGCTTTGTCCAAACTCTATACATAAGGATCATTTTTCTGTTTATGATTTAGTTTTAGAAATTCAAAAATAATGACGTTTGGCTATTTAAATCAGAATTTAATCTAATTTTATGATTATTAGATTATTTTCTATATTTGAATTATAAAGTTGGTAGTTATGAAATAATAAGAATTTACATGATTTGGACTAAATAATTAATATTTTAAAAATATTAATACTGCTATTTTGGAAAGTAGAGAAATTTATTATATTATTTCTAATTTTTTGATTTAAACACTTTATTAAAAATAATTTGTAAAATTGATGAACAATAGTATTTTTATACATTATTATTGTTGGATTGAAATTTGGTTTTTAATTATTCCATTATCCTAATTTTATTAAAGTTTCCCAACCTACCTCTAACCAAACCATAATTCACTAAGAACAAAATCCAACCGTAGCCCCCTCACTCTCAGCCACAACACTTTTCTCCCTTCAGCAAACAATCTGAAAAAATGAAAGAAAGAAAGAAAGGGGGAAGCAGGGGAAGGGGCCACGGAGAAGGGGAGGAGGAAAGGAAGAAGCTTGGCACCGCCGTTCTGCACAACAGTCGCCGCGCTTACCCACTCACCGTCGCCGCTAGAGGAGCTTCGTGTATCGCCGATCATCCCTGCGCCGTTCCCTTTGTGTTGTCGTGTCACCACCAGAAGGAGGAGAAGAGGCCGTTGTTGTCGTTGAGCTCGTCGTCGTTCATACCAGCCATCGTTCGTACTTGATGACAAGTCATCTTAGCCTAGTTTCACTAGCCTTTTTCTTTTGTTTTCAATTGAATTATGCACTTTCTTGAGCCAAAAGCAAGCCAATTGGGTAGATTTTCATGTTTCCTTTGATTTAATCAACCATGTATGAATTCATGCTATTTCATGAGGTTTTATGCTATAATTGTCATATATTATGAAAGAATGAATATCTCATGATTTTGAGCATAGCTTTGATGTGTTTGGTTGATTAATGATAGGTGAAGAAAGCTCGGAGAAAGGTTGATGCAAGAAGGAATGGCTAGGAGGAATGACTTGAGTCTTGAATTAATTATGAACCAGGAAGCAAAAGCTGGAGCAAAAGTTAGCCCCTAACTTTTTGGCTAACTTTTGGCATGAAAAACACTTCCTGGATGCACCAAAAGTTTGCACCAACGTTAGCCCCTAACTTTTTGGCTAACGTTGGCGCTTGAAAAACTCCCTGGGCTAGCAAAAGTTTGCGCCAACGTTAGCCCCTAACTTTCTGGCTAACGTTGGCGCCATGAATAACTAAGGGGAGGCCAACGTTGGAGCAAAAGTTAGACCCCTAACTTTTGCCCCAACGTTGGTATCAGCAAAACAAGGGTGCTGATGTGAAAAGTTGGAGCAAAAGTTAGACCCTAACTTTTACTCCAACTTTTACTCAAGCTTTCATGATTCAAACCCGGTTCAATTCGGTTCTTCTCCAAACTCCAAGAGCAATCAACCAAGGCCTCTCTCAACCCAATTCCACCAAGAGCAAAGGCCCAATTGAAGGCTTGAAGACCATTTGAAGAAAGTGTATAAATAGATTAGAATTTAAGTTTTAAGGGGGCTGCCCTTTGAGTTTTCAGAGAGTTTTCTTTTCTGGTTTGATTGAGAGCTCACTTTTACAATTCTTAGAATTGTTGTTTTAATTCAAGAGAATTTGGGAGGAGAATTGATCTCTCTTCTTCCTTGTTCTTGCCCAGCACTCTTTACTTTTCTTGTCTTGGATTTTGGGTGGAGAATTGAAGAAATTCTGTTTCAATCTCACCTTGGAATCTTGTTTAATTTTCTGCTTAATTGAATTTCAGTTTCGGTTAATTGTTCTTTATCTACTTTCTTTGCAATTTACAATTTCCTTTGCAATTGTTCTTGTTGGATCTAGGAAGGCATTGAGATCTAGACTTGGTTTTCTAGTCTCTTGGGTCCTGAGATCCGGATTTCCCATTTCCCATTCCCTGTTTACTGTTTTCATGCTCATTTACAATTCTGTTTCTAGATCTGATTCAATCCAAGTGTTCTTCTATTCATCTGCTTGTTGCAATTTTACATTTCCTTGTTTAATTTCTGCAAATCCAACTCCCCATTCCCTTTACAATTCAAGCCATTTACATTTCTTGCACTTTAAGATTTTGCAATTTACATTTCTTGCGTTCTATGTTTCTGCCATTTAATTTCTTGTTCTTTAAGATTCAGCACTTTAATTCCTGTTCTCTTTAATTTCATGCCAATTACCCATTCCCTTTACTTTCTATGCAATTTAAATTCTGCAAATCACAAATCTCTCAACCAAATCTTGATTTGCTTGACTAAATCAACCACTAAACTAAAATTGCTCAATCCTTCAATCCCTGTGGGATCGACCTCACTCCCGTGAGTTATTATTACTTGATGTGACCCGGTGCACTTGCCGGTTAAGTTTGGGTGTTTTGGAGAAATTCGTTTTTCCGCGAAAATATCCCATCAAGTTTTTGGCGCCGCTGCCGGGGATTGATTAGATTGACAATGATTAAGTGAGGTGGTGATCTAGATCTAGCATTTTTATTTTCTGTTCCTTTAATTTTCAATTAACCCACTAACTGTTTGAATTTTTGCTTAAGCTAACTAAAACTTCATTCTAGCAATAGATTGAAGTGTCACTGGTTTGTGTGTTTCTTATGTTCTATTTGTATGTCAGGTACAAGAAGAAATACACCCATCTTTCATGAACAAGACGAAAGAACTCTTAGAAGGTTAAGAAGAGCTGAAAGAGGGAAAAATATTGTTGGAGAAGAGGAATCAGAAGAAGAATTCCAAGATATGGAGGAACATTCAACTAATCCACCAGGTGGAGCAGACAACAACAATAACAATCCACCCCAGTGGAGAGTTTTAGCGTCCTATACTTTTGCAAATCCTAGACATTGTGGAAGTAGCATCTTAACTCCAAATGTCAATGCAAACAATTTTGAACTAAAGCCACAACTCATTACTTTGGTTCAAAACAATTGCTCTTTTGGTGGAGGACCACTTGAAGATCCGAACCAACACCTATCCACCTTCTTGAGGATTTGTAACACTATTAAAACTAATGGTGTGCCTCCTGACAGCTACAAGCTATTGCTATTCCCATTTTCTCTCAGAGACAAGGCCACTCAATGGTTGGAATCCTTTCCAAGAGACAGCATCAACAATTGGGATGATTTGGTAACCAAGTTTCTTGCCAAATTTTACCCACCTCAAAGGATCATAAGGTTGAAGACTGAGGTACAAACATTTACACAAATGGAGGCTGAACCCATCCATGAGGCATGGGAGAGATACAAGGCTCTAATCAGGAAATGTCCTCCTGAAATGTTCACTGAGTGGGATAAGCTGCAGAATTTCTATGAGGGCTTAACATTGAAATCTCAAGAAGCTTTGGATCATTCAGCTAGAGGTTCCTTGCAACTCATGAAAACTGCAGAGGAAGCTCAAAATCTCATTAATATGGTGGCTAACAACCAATATTTCTTTGCTCATCAAAGAAACCGCCAACCATCACAAAGAAGAGGAGTAATGGAGCTAGAAGGAGTAGACTCAATCTTGGCTCAAAACAAGATGATGCAGCAGCAAATTCAACAATAATTTGAACAAATGGCCAAGAGGATTGATAGTCTCCAAGTTGCAGCAGTTAACACTAGCCAACCATCAACCACATGGGGACAGAATGAAGAAACTCAAGAAGAACAACAACAAGAGCAAGTACAGTATATGCACAACCAAGGACCAAATGAAGTGTATGGTGATACATACAATCCATCCTGGAAGAACCACCCAAACCTCAGATGGGGAGATAATCACACCCAAAAACAACAACCATGGCAGAGAAACTCAAACCAAAACAACCCAAGAAGCAACCAAAACCACAACCAGCAGCAAACTAACCAGAACCCCTACAGAAAAACTCAAAACAACTACCCCAACCCCAACCAGTACCAATCCAATAACCAACCCACCAACCAAAATGCCTACCATCCACCACCCACATCTCATAACCCACCTCAAGTATCACCTGAAGCCCAGAGAATCACTAACTTGGAGGCCGTGATAGACAAAATGTTGAAACACCAGGAAATGACAACCAAGAATCATGAAGCCTCCCTGAAGAGCCTAGAGAGACAGATGGGGCAAATCTCCAAACAGATTTCTGTTGAGAGACCTTCAAGCTCACTGCCGAGCGACACAATCCCAAATCCTAAGGAAGAATGCAAGGCAATACAATTAAGGAGTGGGAGAACATTGATGAGCAACAATGACACTACTAAGAAGCAAGTAGAGAGCAGCAAAAGACCAATAGAAGAGGAACAGCTAACACACACAGAGGAAGCCGATGATGATGATGCAATGGCAAGCAAGGAAGCTTCAAAGCAAACTCAAGCAAAGGAGGAACAATCAAAAATTCAAAAAAAAGGGAATGAAGCAGTTGAAAAGCCAACCAAGAATCAAAAGCAACAAGCAGAGAAAACCTTTGTACCTCCACTGCCATATCCCCAGAGGTTCAACAAAGAAACCAAGGACCAGCATTTTCATAAGTTCCTTGAAACTTTCAAAAAGCTGGAAATCAATATTCCTTTTGCTGAAGCACTTGAGCAAATGCCTCTGTATGCCAAGTTTTTGAAGGAGCTTATAAACAAGAAAAGAAGTTGGCTTGAGAAGGAAACCGTGTTACTCACCGAGGAATGCAGTGCTTTGATTCAAAGGGGCATTCCACCAAAACTCAAGGATCCAGGAAGCTTTGTAGTCTCATGCACCATTGGCAGAATAATTCTCAACAAAGCTCTCTGTGACCTTGGTGCCAGCATCAACTTAATGCCTCTCTCAATGATGAGAAAACTTGCTATAGAAGAGCTTAAACCCACCAGGATGTCATTGGTCATGGCTGATAGATCAATCAAAACACCCACTGGAATTGTGGAAAATCTGTTTGTAAAGGTTGGGGAGTTTATTTTCCCAGCAGATTTTGTGATTTTGGATACTGAAGAGGAAGAAAACAATTCAATCATTTTGGGAAGGCCATTTCTAGCCACAGCAAGAGCCACTATTGATTTAGAAAAAGGAGAAATGATCTTCAAGGTCCACAATGAACAAATGGTCATAAACGTCTTCAAGTCAATGCAACACATTCCTGAGCAAGAGGATTATGTGAGAGTGGACATGATAGAGAGTTTGGTGGAAGAAATGCTGGAAGAAAGTCCTCAAGAGTAAGAAGGAAATCAAGAGGCAACAGAGGAACAAGTAGCTGAGACTTCCATTGAGCAAGATGAAAAACAAGACAAGAAGGAAGAAGTACGAAAACAAGAACTGAAACCATTACCCACCCATCTCAAATATGCATTCCTTGGCACATCGGAGAGCTTCCCAGTAATCATTAATTCATCCCTGACAAAGAAGGAAGAAGGAGAACTTCTTGATGTACTCAAAGCTCACAAAGATGCTTTAGGATGGACCATTGATGACCTGAAGGGAATCAGCCCTGCAGTGTGTATGCATAAGATCCTCTTGGAAGATAATTCCAAACCAGTGGTTCAAGCACAAAGAAGGCTAAATCCCACAATGAAGGAAGTTGTCCAGAAGGAAGTAATGAAGTTGTGGAATGCAGGGATAATCTTCCCAATATCTGACAGCCCATGGGTAAGTCCGGTTCAAGTTGTACCAAAGAAAGGAGGAATGACGGTCATCACTAATGAGAAGAATGAGTTGATCCCTACTAGAACAGTGACTGGGTGGAGGATGTGCATAGACTATAGAAGATTGAATGATGCCACCAGGAAGGACCATTTCCCTCTCCCATTCATTGATCAGACGCTGGAAAGGTTGGCCGGCCATGCCTATTATTGCTTTTTGGACGGATATTCTGGGTATAATCAAATCGTGGTTGACCCCAAGGACCAAGAGAAACTGCCTTTACATGTCCATTTGGAGTCTTTGCATACCGGAGGATGCCCTTTGGGCTCTGCAACGCCCCTGCCACATTTCAAAGGTGTATGCTCTCCATTTTCTCTGATATGGTCGAAAAGTTTTTAGAAGTCTTCATGGATGACTTCTCTGTTTTTGGTGATAATTTCAATGCTTGCCTAAACCATTTAACCCTTGTCTTGAAACGGTGCCAAGAAACTAATTTAGTTTTGAACTGGGAGAAATGCCACTTCATGGTACCCGAAGGGATTGTTCTTGGCCATAAAGTTTCAAGAAAAGGAATAGAGGTTGATAAGGCAAAGGTTGAAATCATAGAAAGACTCCCTCCACCAATTAATGTGAAATCTGTTAGAAGTTTCTTGGGGCATGCCGGATTCTACAGAAGGTTTATCAAGGATTTTTCAAAAATAGCTAAACCTTTGAGTAATCTACTAATGCTTGATAACTCTTTTGTTTTTGATGAAAACTGCCAGCAAGCCTTTGAAACTTTAAAAAACAAACTCACAACAGCACCAATTATCACACCTCCAGATTGGGAGTTACCCTTTGAACTCATGTGTGATGCAAGTGACCTTGCAATTGGTGCTGTACTTGGGCAAAAGAAGGGAAACTTACATCATGTCATATATTATGCAAGTAAAGTGTTGAATGAGGCCCAAAGAAATTACACCACAACGGAGAAGGAGTTGCTAGCTGTAGTTTATGCTTTTGATAAGTTTAGATCATACTTGATAGGATCCAAAGTTGTGGTTTATACTGACCATGCTGCACTTAAGTATTTGATGTCAAAACAGGATGCTAAACCAAGACTTATCAGGTGGATATTGCTCTTACAAGAGTTTGACATTGAGGTAAGAGACAGGAAGGGCACTGAAAACCGGGTTGCTGACCATTTGTCGAGGCTACCACATGAAACAATTCAACAAGCATCTCAGCCCATGAACGAAAGCTTCCCAGATGAGCACCTTTTGCAGATCCAGCAAGCACCTTGGTTTGCTGACATAGCAAACTACAAAGTGGGAAGAAAGATACCTCAAGACTTTTCTAAGCAACAAATGAAGAAGTTAATCAATGAGGGAAAGAAATTCTTATGGGATGAACCCTTCCTGTTCAAGAGATGTTCTGATGGAGTAATTAGAAGGTGTGTCCCTGAGAGTGAAATGAGGGATATCCTGTGGCACTGCCATGGTTCAACTTATGGTGGACACTTTGGCCCAGAGAAGACAGCTGCAAAGATATTGCAGAGCGGCTTCTATTGGCCAACTATCTTCAAGGATGCCAGAGAATATGTTCACCAATCTAATGAATGCCAGAAAGCAGGAGGATTAACAAGAAGGAATGAGATGCCTCAAAACTTCATCTTGGAAATGGAATTATTTGATCTATGGGGAATTGATTTCATGGGGCCCTTTCCCCCTTCCTATTCTTTCACATATATCTTAGTCGCAGTGGAGTATGTCTCAAAGTGGGTGGAAGCCATAGCTACGACCACCTGTGATGCACAGATTGTCCTCCAATTCCTTAAAAAGCACATTTTCACAAGAGATGGAGTGCCCAAGAGTCTTGTCAGTGATGGTGGAAGTCACTTTTGCAACAAACAGATGGAGAAGCTCCTCCACAAATATGGAGTAATCCATAAAGTGGCTACACCTTACCACCCTCAGACTAATGGCCAGGCTGAACTAGCAAATAGGGAATTAAAGAAGATCCTAGAGAAAACAGTAGGAAGCACAAGAAAAGATTGGGCTAGGAAGCTAGAAGATGCATTATGGGCATATAGGACAGCTTTCAAAACTCCTATTGGCAAGTCACCCTTTAAGATATTGTATGGCAAATCCTGCCACCTCCCTGTAGAGCTTGAACACAGAGCTTTTTGGGCCACTAAACTCCTCAACCTTGATTCCCAAGCTGCAGGAGAAAAAAGGTTGTTGCAACTAAATGAGTTAGATGAATTCAGGATAGAAGCTTATGAGAGTGCTAAGATATACAAGGAAAGAGCTAAAAGGTGGCATGACAAAAAAATCACAAAGAAGGAATTCAAGCCAGGACAGCAAGTGCTCCTGTATAATTCAAGGCTTAAGATTTTCCCTGGCAAACTGAAGTCATAGTGGACTGGTCCATACTTGGTGACAAAGGTTTTTCCTTATGGGAGCATTGAACTGCTAGATGAAGCAACAAAGAATCAATTCACAGCAAATGGTCACAGAGCAAAGCTATACTTGGGAGGACAATGGGATAAGGAAAAAGAGGTCCAGAACCTACAGCCTTCTTGAAAGGAATTGAAGGATGTCAAGCTAGTGACAATAAAAGAGCGCTTGTTGGGAGGCAACCCAACCTGAGGTAGTTTTCTTTTCATAACTTTTTCAATAAAAATGTTGAATAATTGATATGTATTGCAAGGAGCTAAGTTTGGTGTTGCACACCAAAAACAACTTAAGGAAGAATGGAGGATTCTAAGTTTGGTGTTCCACCAAAACCTCATTCAAAAGCACATTCTAACCTCCTGCACATTGTTAGCTCCAAGCAATCGAACAGATTATTCAACCACTTAACTGCTTTTTAGCCTTAACTTCATAACCTTTAGCAAGGACACAAGATTTTGCCTAGAGTTAACCTGCTGTATCCAGAGAAGTGGCAAGAACTTAAATTTGGTGTCCCCACACCAAATTAAATCCACAAGCCACACTCAATTCATGCATACTAACTGGTCATCTAAGGGCTTGAGAAGCAAGCAACTTTTGAGAATTATGCAGGGAATTCACCACCATTTGAAGACACTATGCATCATAACTCAAAAGGGCACAACAGAAGGAAGGACAAAGGAACTGCAAACCAATAGGTTGTATTTACACTTAACTCTTACTGTTGAAAAATGTTTTGACTTGTGTTTTGTTAAAGTGTTCATCTAATACAAGTAGAATCACTCTTAGGATAAGTAAGCTAGTCTATGTGTGTGCTTGTGTATTTACTTTCACTAAACAAAAAGCATGCTTTGTCCCCTGCATTTTCAATTCAATAAAAGAAATGTTTGAATGTGAAGTGAGATAGTTCTCTGTTAGATAGAAGTAAAATAAAAGTAAGCGGTGGTATGTGTGTGATTGTATAATAGCTCACCATTAATGAATAAGAACACTAGGATGTCTCCTCTTAAGTAGAAAGTAGCTATTGTCTATGAATCTCAATTGAATAAAAATCCTTGGTTAGAAAGAAAAAACAAAAAGAAAGAAAAAAAGGGGAGAAAAAGAAATAGCCAAGAAGTGGCCGAACAAATGAAAAACAAAAAGAAACAAAGCTGGACACCAATAGCTTGAACCTTACAATATATGCTTGTGGTGTCTTTGTATTAGGATCTGCTTGGATTATTAAGCTCTTTGGAGTGCATCAACACTTGATGACTTGGGTTAACTAACCCGGGATCATCAGCTGAAAGTCCACTATCAAGAGCAACCTAACTACAAGGCATTTAGTAGCCCAAAGAGGTGCTGGGCATCAATGTTCTAAGAAGGAATGTGAGCCAAGTGTCTATAGTGAATAATGTGTCAAGTATAAAGAAAAGGAAATGAACTTGCTACACATGACACTCAAATAAAGCTCATGAACAAGATAATAGCCAAGGATAAAGGAATAATGAGAGGTCATAGCAGTATGTTACTTGAAGCTTGAAAGAGGCTTTCTAGGCTTAAGAGTCAATAAGAGGTGAGTGTGTACATATCCACATAAAACCCCATGAACTACCAATAACACTCTATTAGCATGAACATCCTCTTCCATTTCATTCTTTCTTCTCAATAAATCATTTCTTGCTTGGGGACAAGCAAGCTTTAAGTTTGGTGTTGTGATGACAAGTCATCTTAGCCTAGTTTCACTAGCCTTTTTCTTTTGTTTTCAATTGAATTATGCACTTTCTTGAGCCAAAAGCAAGCCAATTGGGTAGATTTTCATGTTTCCTTTGATTTAATCAACCATGTATGAATTCATGCTATTTCATGAGGTTTTTTGCTATAATTGTCATATATTATGAAAGAATGAATATCTCATGATTTTGAGCATAGCTTTGATGTGTTTGGTTGATTAATGATAGGTGAAGAAAGCTTGGAGAAAGGTTGATGCAAGAAGGAATGGCTAGGAGGAATGACTTGAGTCTTGAATTAATTATGAACCAGGAAGCAAAAGCTGGAGCAAAAGTTAGCCCCTAACTTTTTGGCTAACTTTTGGGCAAAAGCTGGAGCAAAAGTTAGCCCCTAACTTTTTGGCTAACTTTTGGGCAAAAGTTGGAGCAAAAGTTAGCCCCTAACTTTTTGGCTAACTTTTGGCATGAAAAACACTCCCTGGATGCACCAAAAGTTTGCGCCAACGTTAGCCCCTAACTTTTTGGCTAACGTTGGCGCTTGAAAAACTCCCTGGGCTAGCAAAAGTTTGCGCCAACGTTAGCCCCTAACTTTCTGGCTAACGTTGGCGCCATGAATAACTAAGGGGAGGCCAACGTTGGAGCAAAAGTTAGACCCCTAACTTTTGCCCCAACGTTGGTATCAGCAAAACAAGGGTGCTGATGTGAAAAGTTGGAGCAAAAGTTAAACCCTAACTTTTACTCCAACTTTTACTCAAGCTTTCATGATTCCAACCCGGTTCAATTCGGTTCTTCTCCAAACTCCAAGAGCAATCAACCAAGGCCTCTCTCAACCCAATTCCACCAAGAGCAAAGGCCCAATTGAAGGCTTGAAGACCATTTGAAGAAAGTGTATAAATAGATTAGAATTTAAGTTTTAAGGGGGCTGCCCTTTGAGTTTTCAGAGAGTTTTCTTTTCTGGTTTGATTGAGAGCTCACTTTTACAATTCTTAGCATTGTTGTTTTAATTCAAGAGAATTTGGGAGGAGAATTGATCTCTCTTCTTCCTTGTTCTTGCCCAGCACTCTTTACTTTTCTTGTCTTGGATTTTGGGTGGAGAATTGAAGAAATTCTGTTTCAATCTCACCTTGGAATCTTGTTTAATTTTCTGCTTAATTGAATTTCAGTTTCGGTTAATTGTTCTTCATCTACTTTCTTTGCAATTTACAATTTCCTTTGCAATTGTTCTTGTTGGATCTAGGAAGGCATTGAGATCTAGACTTGGTTTTCTAGTCTCTTGGGTCCTGACATCCGGATTTCCCATTTCCCATTCCCTGTTTACTGTTTTCATGCTCATTTACAATTCTGTTTCTAGATCTGATTCAATCCAAGTGTTCTTCTATTCATCTGCTTGTTGCAATTTTACATTTCCTTGTTTAATTTCTGCAAATCCAACTCCCCATTCCCTTTACAATTCAAGCCATTTACATTTCTTGCACTTTAAGATTTTGCAATTTACATTTCTTGCGTTCTAAGTTTCTGCCATTTAATTTCTTGTTCTTTAAGATTCAGCACTTTAATTCCTGTTCTCTTTAATTTCATGCCAATTACCCATTCCCTTTACTTTCTATGCAATTTAAATTCTGCAAATCACAAATCTCTCAACCAAATCTTGATTCGCTTGACTAAATCAACCACTAAACTAAAATTGCTCAATCCTTCAATCCCTGTGGGATCGACCTCACTCCCGTGATTTATTATTACTTGATGCGACCCGGTGCACTTGCCGGTTAAGTTTGGGTGTTTTGGAGAAATTCGTTTTTCCGCGAAAATATCCCATCAGTACTCTAACTCGTTACCACCATTGCTGACTGCCGCTGCCACCGTGCCACTAATCGCCATCACGAGGAAGACTAGGACTGAGGGAGAAAGCCGTGCGAGGAGAAGGATTCACCGTCGCCGCCGTTCATGAGAGAGAGAGAGAGACGCGTTGTGCAGGAGTTGCTGCCATGGAGTGTGTCACCGTTGAGAAGTCGTCGCCGCCAGATCCACCGCTACCAGAGCTTCTGGCCGAGCTTCTGCCGCTGGGAAAGCCACTGTCGGTAAGGGTTTAAGTTGGTCTTCGTTCCTTTGGAGTTTTCGGGAGTTTTATCATCACTGCATATTTGTTACAGTCGCCATCGCCGGAGTTCTGGTCGCCGCTGCCGCTCGAGGTAGTTGTCGGCAAACCGGTTCAGCTATCACCGCTGTTTTGTTTTCTTAGTTTGGTAAGTATTTGTGTTTTGGAAACCCCTGTGTTAGTATTCTATTATGTTTGATTATAAACTCTAAGGTTTGGTAACATAGGTTCGAGTTTTGTATGTTGAACGCCGCTTTTTAGTTGTTGTGGGTGCTGCGAAAGTGATAAGGGGTTGTGTTTGTGGTTGTTGTTGGTTTTGAGCTGAGAGGAAAGAGTTTGATTGATGCGTTCGGTTATGGTTTTGACGAGTCGAGGTAGGGGCTTTTTATACAAACTAATTTATTTTAAATGGGAATCGTTATAAATAGATATGCTGTGCAAAATATATTTCTGGTGATTATGTGAGTCTTATGAATTGTCTAATTTTGTCTTGAATGATTATCGTTGCCTGTTTGATGGAAATACTGTCTGCTTTTGATAAATTGGAGATTTCTGAATTGGTTGATTTGAAATGGTTCTTGATAATCTGAAAGTTGAGTTTTCTATTTTACTGGAAACTGATTTGGTCTTGAACCTATTGGAAAGAGTTGAGGATTGGTTTGGTTGGGACCCATAAAGGGTGGCAAAGTCCAAGTTTTAGGGAAGATGCTGCCAAAATTTCTATAAAATCCGAGATTTTATTTGAAACGGTATTTTAAAAGGGAATGGGTTATGCCATGAACTGAATTACTGATAAATGGATTAGGTTTAAACCCTGTTATTAAGAAAATTATTATATTTTGAATGTAAACTATTTTATAAAAGAATCATGTTTTAAAGTCAATTTAAAGATGAAAATAATTATGTTTTGGAATTTGATTAAGTAAGCAAGATTGAAGGAGTTTTAATGGAGTTCGATTAACTAATTTTACCTTACGACATTTTAGGAAAAGTTTGAAGTATTTTCTGAAACTTTGATTTAGTAAAACTGAAACAATTTCCGAGCCTATGGAAACAGATTTAAAAATGAAACTGAAATTGCTTTTCGGTTTAAATGATTTGGTTTTGGGTTTAAGTAAGTTGGTTTTGAAATTGGTTCGGAATATTTGGATACATGACTTGGTTTTGGTTTAAATTCAATTTTATTTATTCAAATCAAGAAGTTAAGGTTTGGAGGTTTTCAATGAATTTAAGAAATGAGAGCTTATTCTCCCCTGAAGTCTTGAGACTCCACTGAGGAATTTTATGACCAAGTCCTGATTTAGAAATGAGTGATTTTGAGTCTTTCAAAAGAGATTTTGAATTTGGTATAGTTTTGAGATTGTTTGAAAGTGTTGGAAAGATATGGAAAGTGACTCCGTTTTGAATTCGGATCAATAGAGCGGGCACGCGCAAAATCCTGAAAAGTGATCCGAGCACTATATCTCGGGGGTTTCCATATGATGATCCTGAAGGGCGACGTCTCCATGGAGATATGTCAAGTTGGCAGTTGAACCGACAATGTGATATCACAGCTAGTAGGACAGACATTCATCTTTGCATTTATGTGACATTGTTTGGGTGTGCATATTGTAATTGGTTTGCTTATGTGAATACCTATGTTAATTGCTAACTGCTATATTTGTTCAAATTTCTATTGATTGTGTTTGAACTACATTATTTGTGATTGTGTTTGATTGGTTAGTTTGTGATGAATTGGTTGATGACTGAGTTGTTTGGGTCGAGGGCTGTGTTGGATTGGATGGGCTTGAGGCTGTGGTTGGTATGTTGAGTTCTAGTTCTGTTTAAAGTATCTGACTGGTTCAACATAGACTTAATGAACCTATGCTTGGAACGGGATGATCATTTATACCGCCTAGGTAACTGCTTTCATGGTTATGGTCTAGAAAAGTATGAAAAATCAAACTCTTACAGCATAGACTTAATTGAACCTATGTTTGGGACGTGTTGGTCATTCATACTGTCTAGGAAAAACTTTTCAGATTTTACAAGAAAGAAAAAAGGTTTTGTTTTTAAATATTTGTGAAATTTACCAAGTCTTCTAAAAGGATATTTGGATTTCGAATGTGAACCCATGGTTTTTGGAAAGACTCATAAGACAAGCAATGATCACTGTACTTTAAGAATAATTTTATTTTAGGTATCTTGTTATAGCAATCTATGTAATCCTATAGTGAGAACAAGCAAAGATGATGTTCTCACTCCCCTACAGGTTATTCCTTTTCAGGATATTGACGACGAAGCTTCAGAAGAGTTATGTTTATTTTCTTTTTATTTGGTATTTTTGTATTATCTTAGCTATTATGTTTCCCTCGCCTTTATCTTTATTAAGTTTGTAAGAGGGATAGGAAATTGTGATATATGTATGTTTGTAAGCTAGTTTTATGTATATATATATATATATATATATATATATATATACATATATATATATATATCTATCTTAAGGTATTGTATCTGGTTTATATGTACATGTATTTTTATGTTTTTAACGAGAAAGTGTTTTTGAAAGATTATGCGGTTTTAAGTTTTAACATGCTCCTATTTTAGTATTAAATCCATTTAGAGTTGTCGTAATACCCAAGCTATCAGAGTGGCGCAGTCGGAAGGGTGACATTCGGATAGTGAGGGTGTTACATCTAGATTTTTTTCCAGTCTTCTTCACCAAGGAAGGTCCTCTCAGGTTCACTATCAAAAGAAGTTGAGGCTCCTCCTCTTCTACCTGTCATAGACTCAACAAACAACAAGCAAACAGCAAGTGAAGTGTTCATTGTTAATGAAAATTATAGTTAGAGTGGTTAGAGCAATTAATCGAACAGTTAGTGGATAAATGTGAGAAATGTAAATAACAACAAAAATGAAAGTAAAATTGCTGAGAATTAAAGTTAACAGACTAAAATTAAATTGATCAATCAAAAGAAAAGAAAAATGTTAAATCTAGTTATCCTCCAACTTAATCATTGTCAATGCAAAATCAATTCCCGGCAACAGCGCCATAAACTTGATGCAGAAAAACTTGTCTCTCAACAAGTTTTCCTCGGCAAGTATACCGAATTGTCGTCAAGTAAAAACTCACAATAGAGTGAGGTCGAATCCCACATGGATTGATTGGTTGATCAACTTTAATTAGAGGAGTGTTCTAGTTGAACTAAGCAAAATTTGATTAAGAATTGCAGAAAATTAAATGGTAGGAAACGTAAATAGCAAGGAATGTAAATAACAGAATTTAAATTGCTCAATTAAAATGGTAGAAAGTAATTTGCAGAAAGATAAATGGGAATGGGGTGATTGAGCATAAATGTAAACAGCAGAAAATTAAAGAAAGGGAAAGATCAGAATGGGGAGGTTCATTGGGCTTAGGAGTTATTGCATTCACTGGATCAAGTTCATCCTCGTCTCTTCCTCAATCAATGCATTCACTGATTTTCTTGACAATCTTAGGTGATTGGATCCCAATGTCTTGGCAATCCAATCTCTCTAAGCTTGAACAATTACCCAATGTCATCATCTAATTGCTCATGGGAAGAGATAAAGTTTGGTCACTGATTATACCATACACTTTCATAGATCAAAGTATTGGTAGGATTACATGTCACTATATCCATCCAACCCCCAACCTAATCCGATGTGAGAAAGCATTTCAAGCATGATTTCCTCATTCCTCTCTCAAGGTTCAGAGAAAATCCAAGTATGAGCAATTTCTCTCTCAAGACAATTACTCAATAGGATGAAGATCGAAAGCTTTCAAGTAAAATCAAGAGAAAAGAAAGAGGAAGGAAGATGAAAACTATTATTGATCCATTGAATTACAACAGAGCTCCCTAACCCAATGAAGAGGGGCTTAGTTGTTCATAGCTCAATTCCAACGGAAAATGAAAAGAGAAAGAAAGTACATGAACAAGAAAGAAAAGTACTGAAAAAAAGTAATTCAGGGTTTCCCCTTTCAGTTTCCCAAAGTTCCAACAATCAAAAGTTCCCAAAAAAAGGTAAAAAGTCCCTGACTAACATCAATTTTATCTATTTATACACTTTCTTCATTCAGTCTTGAAGTCTTTGGATGTGGGCTTTGGCCTCTTGTTGAAGCTAGTTGGGAGTGGCCTTTAGTAACGTTGATGAGGACGTTTGCAAATTAACGTTCATACTCTGCATGGGTGCCATTTGGTATTGAAGTTAGAATTGGCGTTGGAGTTCACGTTGGGGTTCAACGTTTGAGCAAGAACGTTGGGTCAAACTTTCCAAGATAGTGCTGGAGCATTTGCCATTAAGTTTGACCCAACGTTGGACTCAACGTTGGACCCAACGTTGGTACATCAACGTTTTCTTGCCCACGCGTGCGCGTCGCCTACATGTATGCGTCACCACAGCGTTTTGCACGTGTGCATCGCTCATGCGTATGCGGAGCTAGCTAAAATACTCGCCCACGCGTACGCGTCGCCCTCGCGTACGCGTCACTGCACATTTTTCCAACTCTAAAAACTTGAAAATCATCGAGCACTTTGGAGGTAACGTTGGATCACCAACGTTCCCTCCAACGTTGGCACCTCTTCCCCTCAACGTTGCCAGCAACGTTGGACCACCAACTTTGGCTCCAGCGTTGCACCATGAGTTTAGTAGTTTGAGGCATAGTTGGATGCCAACTTTGGCTCCAACTATGCACCTTGAATTAAGTAGTTTGAGGCATAGTTGGGGGCCAACTTTGGCTCCAACTATGCACCTTGAATTCCTCATGGCCAACGTTTGAGGTCCAACTTTGGCTCAAACGTTGCCTTCTGTTCTTTGCCTTAGCCATGTTTGAAGCAAATTTGGAGGCCAACTTTGGCTCAAACTATGGCTTCTTGATTATAGACGTTTGAGGAAAAGTTGGAGGCCAACTTTGGCTTCAACTTTGCACCTGTTGAGCATGGACATTTGAGGTAAAGTTGGAGGCCAACTTTGGCTCCAATGTTAGCCTCTCCTCCTCTTCATCAACGTTGCCAATTTCATGCTCCACTATAAACTATTATACATGGTTGGAAAGCTCTGAATGTCAGATTTCTAACCCAACTAAAAGCACCTCAATTGGATATCTGTAACTCAGGTTATGCTCCTTTGAAGGGGACAGGGTCGCTGCCGTTGGTCTGAAACGTTTGAGGCAACGTCGGCACACCAATGTCGGTAACAAATGCCAGATTCTGGAGTTCAAACGTATTGTCCACCCCATACTATTATATATTGTTGAAAAGCCCTAAAAGTCTACTTTCCAATGCCGTTAAAAGCGCATCGTTCGGAGCTCTAAAGCTTGAGTTACACTCCATGGAAGGTGACAAGGTCAGCTGGCCTTACCACAGGTTAATACTATGTTCATCTTTGCACTTTCGGGGCAAGATTTCTCCCTCAAATTTAGTGTCCACCATGTAGTGCCATATATGCTCAGAAAGCTATAGATCCCTACTTTCTAATGTTTTTGGAATCACTTTATTTGGAGCTTTTTAGCTAAAGTTATTCTTGTTTGAAGAAGGAACAGTCAAGCTGTCAGGAGCAACGTTTGTGGCAACATTGGTGAGCCAACTTTGGCCACCAACATTGCTTGCTCTGCTTCTTCTCTCCCCTTCTTTTGCTTCTTCTTACCTATCATCAACCAAACAAAATGCATCAAAGTATTTTCATAATCACAAGATAATGCATCATTCATAGCATCAAACAATTCTTGCATAAATCTCATGAAAATGCACATAATTAACAATGTTTGATTGAATCATGGCATGCCTACTCATGGCACATAATTAACAATATTTTCATCCAACTACTTGTTTATTGCTCAAGAAAGTGCATGAAACTAGCCTAAAACAACTAAAAATGGCTTGTGAAACTAGCCAAAATACCCTGGCATAAAAAATCTCCAAGTCCAATGCAGGGTTGGCATCTCTATACTCGGTGTCCTTCTCCTCTACTGGCTCATTGCCTTTATGTCTCATCTTCAAAAAGAATGAATAATGTATAATTAAGAATAATAGGGCATGGTGGTTAGCAAAAACTTGATGCAAGGATTCCCACACTCCGTACAACTGAACCAGCAAGTGCATTGGGTCGTCCAAGTAATACTTGAGGTGAGTCAGGGTTTATCCCACGAGGATTGTCGGCTTGGATCAAACAGTGGTTATCTTGTAAATCATAGTCAGGTGGATAGAAAAGTTGTATAGTTGTTTAAACGCATAAAAGTGAAACAAAAATAACGTTACTCAATAATTGTGAATTCAATAATAAGAACATGGTTAAGGATTCGGAGATGCTTTGTTCTTCTTGATCAATACTTTCTTACTGTCTAATCCAACTGTGAATGATTTATTCTATAGCAGGCTGTATGTGATCAATGCCGGTTTAAGCGGCCGCCAATCTTCCTCTAGGTTGAACACCAGGTTTAGTGTGCATCCAGTCTGAATGAGGGTGAAGCTCCTGCAGTCTATTCCCTTGGAGATCATACTCAAAACGCCACAGACAAGGTCAAATCTTCTGGATTAGAGAATGTTGTGCCTTGATTCTAGCCTTTACCATAAAGAGCCTAATCTCCCCATACCTCGGCTGAACTAATGTCTCGAGAAGTCCCCAATAATGTCGTGGATTAGTCGTCAAAGAGCTGCATCTTCAAGCTAGTTGTTCATTGATATCAGATGAAAGACGCTCACTGAACCCATGTAGAATAGAGATAACTTGTGACGGTTGAACTAATTCATAAGGTTGAAGAACGAAGATACATCTTAGGAGAGAATCAAACGCGAATTGAAAATTGAACAGAAGTACTTTTATTAATCCATAAAACTCAGCAGAGCTCCTAACCTTAAACTAGGAGGTTTAGGGGATCATACTATACATAGAATAATGTATAAACATGTAAAGTGGTGGAAGAAGATTAAAAGTCCTTAACATGGGTGAACTCTTGTCTATATATACTAATCTAATAACTAAGGATTACAGAAATATGATAGGCTTAGGCATGTAGTGCAAAAATCCACTTTCGGGGCCCACTTGGTGAGTGTTTGGGATGAGCTAAGGGTGTTTCCACGTGCTAGTAGGCTCCATGGGCGTTGAACGCCTGCTTGGGACACCCCCTTTTGGCGTTGGACGCTGGCCACCTCTCTGTGGGCGTTGGACGCTAGGACTGGGGTAGATAGTTGGCCATGCCGTTGAACGCTAGTTTTGGGCCTTTATCTCGAAAGACAAGTATAAACTGTTATATGTTCCTGGAAATCCCTGAATGTTAGCTTTCCATATCATTTGAGAATGCTCCATTTGGATATCCATAGCTACCAAAATGCTTGCTTTATGCACGAAGGTCAGATCCTAACACCATCTGCTACGCTTTCCTTGCCTCTGAATCAGAATTTGTCAAAACTCTCAGATTTCAGCCAGAAAATACTTGAAATACCATAAAACACAACAACTCATAGAAGAATCCGAAAATGTGAATTTTACAGCAAAACTTTTGAAAATATAATAAATCTTAAACAAAATATGCTAAAAGTTATATGAAAATGATGCCAATAAGCGTATAAAATATCCACTCATCAGTACTCTGCAGATTCTATGATCTTCAACCAAGCATTCAAGGGAACTTCAATGGGCTCCTCATGAACCTTAGGTTCTATCAGTTCTTTAATAGAGAAGTTCTCAGTGGGCTAAGGGTTGCCAACTATCCCTATTTTGGCATCCAACGCCAGAACCTGTTTTTCTTTGGGCATTGAATGCCCATCATGCATCCCTTCACTGGCGTTCAACACCAGTGGTTGTGCCTTTTTGGGCGTTGAACGCCCAGTAAGGTCTTCCTTACTGGTGTTCAACGCCAAATCATCTCCTTCAGATTAGGCCTCAATGTCCATGGTGATTCATTTGCACTCTTCTCTTGGGTTTACTTTAGTGTTACTGGGAAGAGTGTTAGGGAGAGTCTTAGGGATTCTCTTGCTCAGTTGACCAACTTGTACCTCCATATTTCTAATGGAGGACCTTGTTTCAATTATGAAACTATGAGTGGTGTTAGAGAGGTTGAAGACTACAGTCAGAAAGGCTCTGCCTAGATGTCTTCATATGTTCCTGAGAAGATGGAAATTGTGGTCTATTGTGGAACCTATTTTGGTTTCTTCCACTTTGATTATTGTTAAAGCTTGTTGAGGCTTCTATTGTAGGTGTTTCCATAGTGTTCTCCCATGTAATTCACCTCTTCCATTGTAGGTTGATCTGGATCATAAGCTTCTCCTTCATAGGAGGCTTCTTGAGTGCTGCCAGTTGCAGCTTGTGATATAGTCAAATGCTGAGGGATCATATTGACCTGCTGGGTCAAGATCTTGTTCTGAGCCAATATGGCATTCAGAGTGTCAACCTCTAAAACTCCTTTCTCCTGAGCTACCCCATTGTTCACAGGATTTCTCTCAGAAGTGTACATGAATTGGTTGTTTGCAACCATTTCAATGAGTTCCTATGCCTCTTTAGGCATTTTTTTCAAGTGGAGTCATCTACCAGCAGAATAATCCAAGGACATCTTGGATATCTCAGATATACTATCATAGAAGATTCTTAGGATAGACTACTCTTGAGAGCATGTCAGGAAGGCAACTCACTACTTGTATCTTTCCCAAAGCTTCATAGAGTGATTCACCCTCTTTTTGTCTGAAGGTTTGAACTTTCACTCTGATCTTACTCATCTTTTGGGGTGGAAAGAACTTGGCCAAGAAAGCATTGAGTAACTTTTCCCTAGAGTCTAGGCTTTCTTTAAGTTGAGAATCCAACCATATCCTAGCTCTGTCTCTAACAGCAAAAGGAAAAAGCATAAGTCTGTAGACCTCAGGATCCACTCCATTGGTCTTAACAGTCTCACAGATTTGCGAGAATTCAGATAGGAACTGATGTGGATCTTCCAATGGAGGTCCATGGAACTTGAAATTCTGTTGCATTAGAGACACTAATTGAGGCTTAAGCTCAAAGTTGTTTGCTCTAATGGCAGTTATGGAGATACTTCTTCCATAGAAGTTGGAAGTGGGTGCGGTGAAGTCACCAAGAACCTTCCTTGCATTTCCTTCATTATTCGGTTCAGCTGCCATGTCTGTACTTTCAGTTTCTTGTTCGAAAAGTTTTATGAGATCTCTTCCGGAGTGTTATGCTTTAACTTGTTGCAAACGCTTCCTTAGAGTCCTCTCAAGTTCAAGATCAAGATCAAAGAGAGGTTCTTTATCTCTGTTCATGCTTATAAACAAGAAAAGGAAAGCAAGAAAGAAGAATAATGGGAGCTCTATGTCAAAGAATAGAGGACTCCCTGTGAGATGTGAAGAAGAAAGATGAATGAAGATAGAGAGAAGAAGAGAAGAAGAACTCGAATAAATGGGAAGAAGAATTTGAAAATTAAGAAGTGAAAATAGAAACTAGAATTAAAATATTTTTGTTTTTATTTTTTTTATTAATTGAATTCAAAAATAAAAGCTAATTAACAAAAAAAATTTGAAAATTAAATGATTAATTTTAAAAAAGAAGGGAGAGAAATAGAAAGGATGTTTTCGAAAATAGAAGAGAGAAGAATTAGTTAGGATGTTTTGAAAAAGAAGAAAGAGAAAACAAGTAACTAATTAATAAAGATTTGAAAATAAGATAAGATAGAAGATTAGAAAAAGATCTGATTTTGAAAATTTTGAAATTGGAATTTTGAAAATTGAAATTGAATTAAGATAAGATAAGATTTTGAAGATTGAATCTTAAATTTTGAATTTTGAATTGGAAACAAGATAAGATAAAAATTTGAAAAAGATTTGAAAATAATTTAAAAAAGATAGGATTTGAAGTTTAAAATTTGAAATTAAGATAAGATAAGATAAAGATTTTGAAATTAATATTTGAAATTTTGTTTGAAATTTTCGAAAATATTAATTAAAGATAGAAAAGAATTTTTTTTTCAGTTAATGATGAAAGAGAAAAACAACCAAAAGACACCAAACTTAAAATTTTTAGATCTAAGGACATAATTTTTCGAAAATTGAAGAAAGAAACACCAAAAGATATAAAACATAAAAATTTTAAGATTAAATCACGAAGAAAAAAACAAGAACAACTAGAATACCAAGAAGGAACACAAGGAACAATTTGAGAACTCAAAGGAAATCAGGAACAACTAAAGGACACCAAACTTTAAAACTTTGAAAATCAAAGACACTAATTTCGAAAATTTTCAAGGAAAATACTCAAAAACACCAATCTTATGAAATTTGAAATCAAAGACTCTAATTTTAGAAAAGAAAAGAAAAGAAACTTAAAGACTCAAGATGACTCAAAAAGACCCCAAACTTAAAGATTGACACAAGAATCAAACAAAAGACACTATTTTTGAAAGTTTTTTGGAAAGAAAGTAAGAAAATTCGAAACTTTTACCAAGAACAAAAACTAAAGACTGAAACAAAAGACAAAGATTGATTAAAAAAAGATTTTTTGAAAAATTTTTTATCTTTTTGAAAAAGAAAATAAAAGACTCAAAAAAATTAGTAAAAAGTACCTAATCTAAGCAAAAAGATAATCCGTTAATTGTCAAACTCGAACAATCCCCGGCAACGGCACCAAAAACTTGGTGCGTGAAATAAGAACTCGCACAACTGAACCAGCAAGTGCACTGGGTCGTCCATGTAATACCTGAGGTGAGTCAGGGTTGATCCCACGGAGATTGTTGGCTTGAATCATGCTTTGGACACCTTGTAGATCTTAGTCAGGCGATTAAAAAAGATAGTTTGTTGAGATGAATGCATAAAACAGGAATAGGGATGAAATTACTTAATTTGAGTGAAACCAATGATAAGAGAACAGTTGAGGCTTCGGAGATGCTTCATTCTTCGAGATCAACCTTTCCTACTGTCTTCTCCAACTGTGAGTGATTCCTTCCATGGTAGGCTGTAAGCGATCAACGCCGGTTCAATGGCCGCCAATCTCCCTCCTTTAGGCCGAAAGCCAGGTTTAGTGTGCACCCAATCTAAATGAGGGTGAAGCTCCTGCAGTCCATCCCCTTGATGATCCTACTCAAAATACCATAAACAAGGTCAAATCTTCTGGATCAGAGAATGTTGCGCCTTTGGTTCTAGCCTCTACCACAAAGACCCTAATCTCCCCACACCTCGGCTGAACTGGTGTCTCGAGAAGTCCCCAACGAAGTCGTGGATTAGCCGTCTAAGAGATGTATAATCAAGCTGGTGGTTCAGTGATCTCTGGTTAAGGGCTCACACTGAACCCATGTAGAATGAAGATGATTGTCATGGATCATCTCAGTCATAAGGTTGAAGAACGGTGAAACATTTTAGAGTAGAGTCACACACGAATTGAATAGAACTGTAGTACTTTTATTAATTCATGAAAATCAACAGAGCTCCTATCCTTAACAAGGGTTAACTCTTGTCTGTATATACTAATCTATTGACTAAGGATTACATAAGAAGGTGAAACAGTCTTTTAGTGCGAAAATCCACTTCTAGGGCCCACTTGGTGAGTGTTTGGGTTGAACTTGAGTGTCTCCCACGAGCAAGGGTCCCTTAGGTGCGTGGAACGCTGGCTAGGGACCCCCTTTTGGGCGTTGGACTCTAGCCACCCATTTGTGGGCATTGAACGCTACGAATGGGGCAGTGGCTGGCATTGAACGCCAGTTTTGGGCCTTCATTTTTGAAGAAAAGTATGGATTATTATATATTTCAAGAATGCCTTGGATGTTAGCTTTGCACAGCCATTGAGAGCGCGCCACACTACAAGAAAAAAGGCCTATGGCCATGCTTTTTTTGCCACGCTTTTGTGAGGGTCACAATTGAATAGAGATTTGGCCACATTTTTTCTTGCCATACTTCAAAAATATGGAAAAAAGGGTCAACGGCCATGCTTTTGGAATGGTGGCAATTGATTAGAGAAATGGCCACATTTTTTTTCTGCCACGCATCAAAAGCGTGGCCATAGAGAGAAAGAGGGATGTTTTAAAAGCGTGGCGACAGGGTTTCATTATGGCCATGCTTACAAAACGTGGCCATATCCTGCTACTCTTTTAGCATGCTTTAAAAGCGTGGCCAAAAGATTTTTTTCTGCCACACTTCAAAAGCGTGGCCATAGAGAGAAACAGGGACGTTTTAAAAGCGTGGCGACAGGGTTTCATTACGGCCATGCTTACAAAACGTGGCTATATCCTGGTACTATTTTGGCACGCTTTAAAAGTGTGGCCAAAAGGTTTTTATAAAAAAAACCTAATGACCCGTCCCCCAACCCGGTCCCCAACCCCAATGACGCTCTTTCAACCCGGTCCCCAACCGTAATTGTCTCTTTCACCCTAATCGAGCTCTTTGACCTTGGTCATTCTTTCACCCTGGCTACCCTGGAAGAGCTCACATCCCCGCCATCACCAGCACCACCCTCCCTCTCTGCCTCGTCTCCTCATCACTGTTACTAGCATCCTTACCGTCAGCGTCAGCGTCAGTGTCAATGTCAGTGTCAGCGTCAGTGCCATCTCTTTTAACCGATTCATTCCAAAAGCGAATACGACAAGGGACAATGTGGGAAGATGTTGGAGCTCAGAGGCGGCAACTGTTTTCTGCGTCTCTTGCTCGGTGTCAATGTCGGTCTTGCCCTTGTTGAAGGAATCGTTGCTTTCGTTGCGTTGTTTCAGGTTCTTCTCCTCTTTCTTTCATCTTTCAATTCGCACCAGCATTGCTTTTCAGATATAAAATTGTTTTGTGCATTTGCAAATTCTAAGGTTTTTTTAGTGTTGTGCATAATTTGGGGGATGTTTTGGTGGGGAACGGGAATTGAAAAATAACGATGAAAAGCGGATAGGTGATTGGCGTTTTGAAGATATTCCGATTTCAAAATTTGCATTTTGAATTTTGATATCTTAGCTGTTATATTATTTTACAATCCCTAAATTGTAGCCTACTTTTTTTTCTTGCCCTAAGAAAATTTTTTCTATATATGAATTTGGTAGCTTCATTAGCTAATAAACAGATTAGCTAAAGTTCTCAAAACCTAATAAATATTGTATTGAAAGATATCAAAACCGGGTTAGTGTGATCTTAGCTTGTTGTTTGAAGATATATATAAATCTGTAAAGGTATCTCTTCTGATTTGCATTTTAATCTTTACAATGATGGTTGCTAGATTTCCAGTGTTATTAATTCACTTTATTTTATAATTTTTATTTTGTATACTTTCTATTTTTCTCAAAAATTGCTATAGAATCACATAGGAGGAAATCATCAAGCATGTGTTTTTTTACAAAGAGTTGTTTATCTTGTTTCTTTAAATAGCTATGTAAGTTTAACTAGCAGAAAATGTATTAATAAGCTAGAATGTGAGTCAAATTTTGAGCATTTTTCTGTTTTCTGTACTAAATTTCAAACTAGCAACTGTGATTAGTTGTAGAATAATCTTATGTATTTCTCTTGTGCTCTTTTGGTTGATGCCTTCTGGTGCATGAAATTGTAATGTTACTGTTCACATTACTCTCTTACAACTTCGCACAACTAACCAGCAAGTGCACTGGGTCGTCCAAGTAATACCTTACGTGAGTAAGGGTCGAATCCCACAGAGATTGTTGGTTTGAAGCAATCTATGGTTATCTTGTAAATCTTAGTCAGGAAGTCAATTATGTTTATCAGTTGAATTATGAATAACCAGTAGAGCATAAATTAAAAGTTACTTGTTGTGTAGTAATGGAGAATATGTTGGAGTTTTGGAGATGCTTTGTCTTCTGAATCTCTGCTTTCCTCTGTCTTCTGATTCACGCACGCACGTCCTCCTATGGCAAGCTGTGTGTTGGTGGATCACCGTTGTCAATGGCTACCTTCCATCCTTCCAGTGAAAACTACGCTCACGCGCTCTGTCACAGCACGGCTAATCACCGGTTGGTTCTCGATCCGGTTGGAATAGGATTTACTATCCTTTTGCATCTGTCACTAACGCCCAGCCTTCAGGAGTTTGAAGCTCGTCACAGTCATTCAATCCTTGAATCCTACTCGGAATACCACAGACAAGGTTTAGACTTTCCGGATTCTCATGAATGCTGCCATCAGTTCTAGCTTATACCACGGAGATTCTGATTAAAGAATCTAAGAGATACTCATTCAATCGGATATAGAACGGAGGTGGTTCTCAAGCACACGTTCATGGTTTGAGGAAGGTGATGAATGTCACGGATCATCACCTTCATCACAGTTAAGCGCGAATGAACATCTTAGATAGAAACAAGCGTGTTTGAATGGAAAACAGGAATACTTGCATTAATTCATTGAGACACAGCAGAGCTCCTCACCCCCAACAATGGGGTTTAGAGACTCATGCCGTCAGAGAATACAAAGTTTAGATCTAAAATGTCATGAGATACAAAATAAGTCTCTAAAAGTTGTTTAAATACTAAACTAGTAGCCTAGGGTTACAAAATATGAGTGGACTATGATGGATGATGCAGAGACCCACTTCTGGGGCCCACTTGGTGTGCTGGGGCCCACTTGGTGTGTGCTGGGGCTGAGATTTCGTGCAGAGGCCATTTGTGGAGTTGAACGCCAGTTTTTGTGCCAGTTTGGGCGTTCAACTCCAGTTTTTGATCCTTTTCTGGCGCTGGACGCTAGAATTGGGCAGAAGGCTGGCGTTGAACGCCAGTTTACGTCGTCAATTCCTGTGCAAAGTATGGACTATTATATATTGCTGGAAAGCCCTGGATGTCTACTTTCCAACGCAATTGGAAGCACGCTATTTGAAGTTCTGTAGCTCCAGAAAATCCACTTTGAGTGCAGGGAGGTCAGAATCCAACAGCATCAGCAGTCCTTTTTCAGCCTGAATCAGATTTTTGCTCAGCTCCTTCAATTTCAGCCAGAAAAATACCTGAAATTACAGAAAAACACACAACTCATAGTAAAGTCCAGAAATATGAATTTTTCCTAAAAACTACTAGAAATAGACTAAAAACTAACTAAAACACACTCTAAACTATATGAAATTATCCCCAAAAAGCGTATAAAATATCCGCTCATCACAACACCAAACTTAAACTGTTGCTTGTCCTCAAGAAACTAGACAAATAAAATAGAAGACTAATAGGTTGAGAGGCAATAATATCTCAGAGTTTTTGATTGAAGCTCAGATTCTAATTAGATGAGCGGGACTAGTAGCTTTTTGCTTCTGAACAGTTTTGGCATCTCACTTTATCCATTGAAGCTCAGAGTGATTGGCATCTATAGGAACTCAGAATTCAGATAGTGTTATTGATTCTCTTAGTTTAGTGTGATGATTCTTGAACACAGCTTCTTTATGAGTCTTGGCCGTGGCCCTAAGCACTTTGTTTTCCAGTATTACTACCAGATACATAAATGCCACAGACACATAACTGGGTGAACCTTTTCAGATTGTGACTCAGCTTTGCTAAAGTCCCCAATTAGAGGTGTCCAGAGTTCTTAAGCACACTCTTCTTTTTGCTTTGGACCTTGACTTTAACCGCTCAGTCTCAAGTTTTCACTTGACACCTGCACGCCACAAGCACATGGTTAGGGACAGCTTGGTTTAGCCGCTTAGGCCAGGATTTTATTCCTTTTTGGCCCTCCTATCCACTGATGCTCAAAGCCTTGGGATCCTTTTTATTACCCTTGCCTTTTGGTTTTAAGGGCTTTGGCTTTTTGCTCTTGCTTTCTCTTTTTTTTTTTTTTTTCTGCAAGCTTTGTTCTTTGCTGCTTTTTCTTGCTTCAAGAATCATTTTTATGATTTTTCAGATTCTCAATAACATGTCTCATGTTCATCATTCTTTCAAGAGCCAACATATTTAACAGTCTTAAACAACAAATTCAAAAGATATATGCACTGTTCAAGCATTCATTCAGAAGACAGAAAGCATTGCCACCACATTTAACTAATTAGAATTAAAACTCGAAATTTTATTGCTTCTTATTCAAAAGATCTACTACTTTATTCATGTTTGCTGATGATGAGAAAAATAAACTATAGCTTAATTGGAGATAAAATCAAAATAGATACTAATTACTACTATATGACTCCTAAGGTAAAATTTAAAATAAGAACAGTTATCACAGAGTTAAGGCTAAGATTAGAACTCAACAACCTTGAGGTTTGGGAAGTGGATGTTCCTCTAGTCTGTGAGGTGCTTGGTCCTTCAAGAGAAAATTTCTGGCGCTTCAGTTCCTTTAAATCACGCCCTTGCTCCTCTTGGAGTGGGTTGTTTTCCTTTAGGGGCCATGATCTTAGTGATCACGGATAAGCACACCAAACTTAGAGCTTTGCTTGTCCTCAAGCAAAAGAAAAAGAAGGAGATGGGTAGAAGGAGAGCTCCTCCCCACCATCCTGGCGTTTGAACGCCCAAACACTGCCTGTTTTGGGCGTTCAACGCCCAAATGCTGCTCTCCTGGGCGTTCAACGCCCAGTTGTTGCCCTTTTCTGGCGTTGAACGCCAGATAGCTATCCTTACTGGCGTTCAGCGCCCACTGGATGCCCATTTTGGGCGCTGAACGCCCAAAATGGCCTTCACTGGCGTTTTCTTGCCAGTAAGCTCCCTATCTCTGTTTTGTGTGTAGATTCCTTCTGTAACCCTGTAAACTTATGCAAATGATTCTTTACCTTAGTGTCAGTGAACTTTATATAAACAAATAAAAATAAAAATAGGGCAAAATGCTTAGAGGATTGTTGCCCCATGGCTGGGTTGCCTCCCAGCAAGCGCTTCTTTATTGTCTTTAGCTGGACTTTGCTGAGCTTTTAATCTAGCTTCAGCCTTGAGCATTCTTGCTCAGTGTTGCCTTCAAGATAATGCTTGATTCTCTGTCCATTGACAATGAACTTCTTATCAGAATCAATATCTTGAAGCTCCACATAACCATATGGTGACACACTTGTAATCACGTATGGTCCTCTCCACCGGGATTTCAGTTTCCCGGGGAATAGCCTGAGTCTAGAGTTAAACAACAGAACCTTCTGTCCTGGTTCAAAGATTCTAGATGACAGCTTTCTGTCATGCCACTTTTTTTATTTTTCTTTATATAGCTTGGCATTTTCGAAAGCTGTGAATCTGAACTCCTCTAGCTCATTTAGCTGGAGCAATCGTTTTTCTCCTGCTAATTTGGCATCAAAGTTTAGGAATCTGGTTGCCCAGTAGGCCTTATGTTCCAGTTCCACGGGCAGGTGACATGCCTTACCATACACAAGTTGGTATGGAGAGGTCCCTATAGGGGTCTTGAATGCTGTTCTGTAAGCCCACAGAGCATCATCCAAGCTCCTTGCCCAATCCTTTCTACGGGTATTTACTGTCCGTTCCAGGTGATGCGCATAAACGTGTTATGCTACGATTTAGGAAATTGCACGATCGGCAAAATTCCTTCCGGCAAGTGCACCGGTTATCATCGTCAAGTAAAAACTCACAATAGAGTGAGGTCGAATCCCACAAGGATTGGTTGAGTGAGCAATTCGGATTAGAAGTGTGTTCTAGTTGAGCGGAATCAATATTTGAGATGAGAATTGCGGAATGTAAAATTGGCGGGAAAAGTAAATGACAAGAAAATTAAATGGCTGAATCTTAAATTTGCATGAATTCAAGAGCAGAATGTAAATTGCTGAAATTAAAAGGGAATGGGGATGATTGCAAGAATTGAATTGCAGAATGTAAAGAGAAAGTGGAAATCAGAAATGGGGAATTCATTGGGTTTAGGAGATATTGAAATCTCCGAATCAAAACATGTAAATCTCTTCCTCAACCAATGCATTCATTGAATTTTGCTTGGCAATCTTATATGATTGGATCCCAATTCCTTGGCTCACCAATGCTCTCTAAAAACAAACAAATTCCCAATCCCTTGGTTTAAATGTTCATAAGAAGAGATGATGCTTGGTCACTGATTATACCACACAATTTCATGAACCACAATTTGGTAGGATTACATGTCACAATATCCATCCAAACCCCAATCCAATCCACTGTGAGAAAGCTTCTCTAGCATGAATCCTCCATTCCTTTCCCAAGGCTCCGAAGGATTCCAAGTATGAGTAGCTTCTTTCCCAAGACAACTACTCAATGGAATTAGATCGAGAAGCTTTCTAACAAAATTTAAGAGAAAAGATTGAAGAAGAAGATAAACTATTATTGATTCATTGAATTACAATAGAGCTCCCTAACCCAATGAAAGGGGGTTTAGTGAATCATAGCTCTGAATTCAATTACAAAGAAAAGGAAAACTGGCTAAAAGTGAAAGTCCCCCTTCCTTTCTAACTTCAATTCTATCCTATTTATACACTTTCTATATTGAGCTTCAGTTGTGCTTCTTGGGCTTTGAGGCCTCTCCTTGCTTTCCTTTTGCCTTGGGTTTATGATCCATAATGTTGATGAGGTTGTTGATCCAAATTCTGTACATTTCATTGAGCCAATTTAGTGATAATCAAATAATGACACATGACTCAATAAATTGAGATTTCCAACTCATCAATCCTTCAGGCCCAATCCCATAAACCATGATATTCAATTGGGTTTCATACCAAAGTGAGTTTAAGTTAATATTTGTGCTCAAAGACTAACTTAAACCACAATATTTTTGGCCCAGAAACCTTTTCCAAGAGTGGCGTTTAAGTTGCAGTTTAAGCTTAAACTGCAGCTTAAACGCCAGACACTTCCAGTGAGGCCTTTTGTAGAAGCACGTTTAAGCTTCAGTTTAAGGTTAAACTGAAGCTTAAACGTGGAAATGGAAGAATGGTAGCCCTGGAGAGTAATGTAGTCGAACACGTTTAACCTCCAGTTTAAGGTTAAACTGGAGGTTAAACGTGGAAAAGGAATGAGGCATCCTGGAGGTCGAACACGTTTAACCTCCAGTTTGAGGTCAAACTGGAGGTTAAACGTGGAAAAGGGTGGAAGCTTACTGGAGGTCGAACACGTTTAACCTCCAGTTTGAGGTCAAACTGGAGGTTAAACGTGGAAGCTTGGAATGGTGGCCCTGGAGGTGTCGAACACGTTTAACCTCCAGTTTGGGGTCAAACTGGAGGTTAAACGTGGAGGTGGAGAGAGCAACCCTGGAGTGAAAGAAAACGTCGAACACGTTTAAGCTCCAGTTTGAGTCAAACTGGAGCTTAAACGTGGAATGGCCCCTGGTACTCTTCCTGGTTCTGGCGTTTAACCTCCAGTTTGAGGTCAAACTGGAGGTTAAACGTGGAACTCCTCCCTGGTGTCATACTCATTCTGGCGTTTAACCTCCAGTTTGACTCAAACTGGAGGTTAAACGTGGAATGCTCCTTAAGTGAGGCCTATCATTCTGGCGTTTAACCTCCAGTTTGAGGTCAAACTGGAGGTTAAACTTCAATCCCAGCATTTCTTATTCTTCATGATTTTGGCGTTTAAGCTCCAGTTTAAGCTTAAACTGGAACTTAAACTCCACATGTGATATTCAAGCTTCCTTTATTGATTTTCTTGCTTCCTTGCTTAGCCTCTTCTTCCCTGAAATCATCCAAACAATTGCATCAAAGTCTTGCAAAGTTTCATGAGAAATCTTCCATTCATAGCATTCAAATAATATAACTAAAAACTCATGGAATTTGCATAAAAATCTACATGTTGAATGATTTATTGCTTTGTTCTTCATTTAACCATTTTTGGTTACTTTAAGCTCAAGAAAATGCATAAAACAACTAAAACTAACAGAAAATTGCTAGTGAAACTAGTCCATGATGCCTTGGCATCACAACACCAAACTTAATACTTGCTTGTCCCTAAGCAAGTCCTGAGTTATTTGAGAAGAAAGTATGAAACAGAAAGCAATTACATTGGCTATATTAGAAAGCATTTGAAGTTCATCAGAAGGGTTTTATGCAGAAAGTTGCAGCATCACTTTTTCATACTTATCAGGTAGGATTATCACTTTTTCATTGCATCCATCAAAAATTGCTATGGCCTCTTGTTATTCTTATGTCTTTGGTACCTTTCTTCTGTTTTTCTTTTCTTTTTCTTAGAGCTTCTTTTGCTCCTTGTTTGCTTAGTGTCATGTGTTGCACAAGCCTTTGGCATTTTCTTTTTCTTATCAGTGCACTACACATATCCACTTTAGGCATTTTAGTTCACATTTCTTCTTGAGACATTGGTGCCCAGCACCTCTTTGTGTGACTAAATGTTTTGTATTTAGGTTGCTCTTGATAATGGACTTTTGGTTGATAATCCCGGGTTAGTTAACCCAAGTTACCAAGTGTTGAAACACTCCTCAGAACCTATTCATCCAAGCATATCCTTAATACATAAACACCACAGGCATTTGTCTCAGAAGTTCAAACCATTGATGCCTAGCTTATTTTCTCAATTTTTTTTTTTTTTTGCTTTTTGGTTGCCCTTTTTCAGTGGCTTTTTCTTCTTCTTTTTCTTTCTTTTTTATGGCCAAAGACATTTATTCATCAAGATCCATAGACAATTTTCAATTTCTACATAAAGAATGATAATTCTACACTCTAATTCCAGTGATCTGACTAAACAATCAAGCATGCATACCACCACTTAATTCTACTTAATTTGTTACTAATTTAGCCAAGTTACTTTTGTTCAAACTTTTCTTTTATTTTTGGAAACAGAACAAGCATGGCAAGCATTTGTTTAAGAAGGTGAAGTTATATCCAAACATCTAGGCATTAACTTTATTCAAAGCACTTAACAAACACACATACTAAAAAAAAAACGACTCATAAAAAAAAAGACTCCTCCTAACACTTAAATGACTTATGATGAAAACACGTTCATAATAGACAATTCACCAATTATCATTTGATTATTAAGGAACGAGACCACCTCTTATTTATTGCTTGGTTCTTCTTAATTCTTGGGATCCTGCTTCTTCTTGCTTCCTGCCTCTTTTTGACCACTTGTGCTTCCTTTGTCTTTTCTTATGAGCTTTTTCCAGAATCCAGCCTTTTTCATCGTTTCTTCCACTCCTTTTTCAAGGATCATTGCCTTGTTTATTTCTCCTTCTTTCCTCCCTTTGAAATACTCATCATAAGCTGGGAATGCTGGGTCCATCTTGTGTAGATGTTCCCCTATGTAGTTAAGCTTGATTTGCGAACTGATGTTGTAATCAGCTTGGACTGAGTATCTTGCATTCTGTAAAGTGGTGGCTTCCTTGATTGCCAAGACATTGGCATCTTGGTGTTGGCATATGTGGCTGAAGGATTCCTGTAAGTGTAGATTTTGTTCCCTTTGCAGATCAAAGAATCTTGATTCAAAGTTCCTTTGCATATCCATCATTTTTAGATGAAAGTCTTCTTGTCTTTCCTGAGACCTCATGTATTGTTGAGACATTCCTTCCATGATTTCCTGCATTCTGCTCATATCCATGGGGTCTCTGGGAATTCGTTGTCTTCTTTCAGGAGTTGCTTGCTCTTCTTGCTCTTCTTCTCTGTCTTCTCCTTCCTGTCTTTCTTGTGCTGCTTCTTGCTCGGCTTCCACTTGTTGCCCTCCTTCATTTCTTCTTCTTGTATGTCTTGGAGGAGTTGGGCCAAGAGTCATTCTGTGTGCAGTTATGGCCAGCCCAGGATATAGCCAATTAGGTCTTTCATCCTCAAGTGGTACTTGGGCATCGATGCATAGTCTAATGATGGTGCTAGGGAAATGAAGCCAGGATTCAGGGTCACTTTTCTCACTAAACTCTTGTATCTGCTCAGCAATGAGTTTATGAACTTTGATCTCTCCTCCAACCATAATGCAATGTAGCAAGATGGCTCTTTTAGGGACTATTTCTGAAGAGTTTGCAGTGGGTAGGATGGATCTCCTAACTATTGCATACCACCCTTTAGCTTCAGGTGTTAGGTCTCCCCTTCTCAAGACTCTTGGAGCCCCTCTTGTTTTTCTCACCCATTCAGCTCTGATGGCACAAAGGTCTTCAGCAATAGTTGTATAGTCAGGTTCTCCTCTCATCCTTTCTTCATAACTTGCTTGGCTGAAATGTATGTTCTTCAGGCCAAGAGTTTTCATGATTGCTTTAGGACTGAAGTCAACTTCCACCCCTCTCACATAGCTTTTGTATGTGGGGTTCTTGGTTTGATCCTCCCTTACTGCATTTGCATAAAACTCCTTCACCAAGTTGATGTTGATTCTAGTGATTGGCTTAGTTAGGAGCTCCCACTTCCTCTTTTTGATCTTTTCCCAAACACCTGGGAACTCATCCTTTTCAAGTTCAAAGGGGACCTCAGCTAGTACCGTTTTAGGTCTCATCCATTCAGCTTGAATCTCATGGAATACTGATCTGTATCTCCATGCATCGAATCCCCTGTTTTCCTCCATTGGCTGCTTGTCTTTTCTTCTTTTGTGGCTAGATGAAGCTGCCATTTTGGTAAGTGACAACTAAAGTTGACAAGGTGAAGCAAGAAGTGTTGTTGGAGGTGTGGTGAGATTGTTTTCGGCAAGAGATGGTTATGCTATGATGAAGGAAAAAGTGTATGAAGGAGGCTTGATGGTGTGGGACTCGTTCCCCAAGTGGTTCTTTATAGTGCCCCATGAGTGAAAAATGAACGGCTAGGGTGGTTTGTGAAGGGTGGCTTGATGGTAAATATATGAATTGTAGATAGGGACGATTGGCTTTTCATTTTCTTGGAAGTATTCTGGATGCATTAGGTTGTACATGTAGCTTTCTTTTCTTGCAGAACTTCCTTTTCCCATGTGTTAGTTTCAAAGATTTATGAGTTTTCTTTTTGACCAAGCACGTCCCTCCCTTTTGTCTTTTTCCTCCATTTTTGTCTTTTCTTTTGTACCTGCACAAACAAACAAATTTGCTATCATTTTTCGGTCCATGTGAATTATGAATAGTATTTGCACATGTAAATCAATGCTTGTCTTTATGAACTTATAGCCGTGACTTCTACATGCATGCACACTTATTATTTGGACACCAAACTTAGTTTTTGATTAAGTCTCCTGATGACATGAAATCCATGTTGGTTGCCCTTAATGAGTGTGCATATTTCTAATAAATCATAGTCACCTTGGCTCTTTGATTCTAAACAAAGTGACTACCCTAAGTAATTGAAACTAAAGCACTAAAACATATGAATGGTATACTTGTCATGAATTTTGAAATCCAGAGGTATTTCTTGCTTTTCATAAACCGTGTTCAAAAAGAACACCAAACTTAATGTTTGGTTGTGCACCTTGAATGAAAGATGGAATTCAATTTGAGTAAGATTTGGGAGTGCCATCAGGCACACCAAACTTAGAGACCAATTGTAATTTACATGCACGGTTTGGTGCACTTAATCAATAGTTGTCCTGAGGATTCAAGTTCATGCGTAAGAAACCATACTTTATTAGATGTAAAGCAAAGCACTAAAGATTAAGGATACTAAAAACATGGGTTGCCTCCCATGAAGCGCTTCTTTAACGTCACTAGCTTGACGGTTGTCCCTTGTTAGGGTGGATTGTAGTGCTTGACGTCCTCTCCTCTCACTATGAAAACGTCCCCTCTTGATTCATTCATGACCTCTAAATGTTCCATAGAAAGAACTTTCTTGATTGTGAACACTTGAGGGAGCTGGGAAGGAATGGTCTTGAGGCCAGGTGGGATTGGCAGATAATGACTTGAGATCACTTTATCTCCCGGAGAAAAACCTTCAGTGGGAATTTTCTTGTTTCTCCATCCTCTTGGCAATCTCCCTATCACTCTTCCCTTTCTCTTGAGGATTTCTTCATTGACCTTTATGTCAGGAGGATCCTTCTGATCTGTTTCCACTGATTCTTGTGGCTCTAACTCTTGCAACTTTTGTTTGCCTTCTAATGACGGTTTTAGAGTCTCAGCTGCTGGATTACTTTCCTCCAAACACGGATGGCTACTATCATCTTTAGGCTTTTCAAATTCTGGTTCAGGTTCAGATGCAGGTTTGAAGACTTTGAAAATGAGCTGTTCATCATGTATTCTCAGAATTAGCTCTCCTTGTTCTACATCTATGAGCGCTCTAGTAGTGGCTAGAAATGGTCTGCCCAGAATGATAGGGTGTAAATAGCTTTCCTCCATGTCCACAATGACAAAGTCTGTGGGGAAATAATAATCTCCCACTTTCACCAGCACATTTTCAACTACCCCTTCAGCTTGCTTCTGAGTTTTGTCAGCCAGTTGTATGATTACATCAGTGGATCTCACCTCATTCAATTGTAGCCTCTTCATAAGAGTTAGAGGCATCACATTTATGCTAGCTCCTAGATCACAGAATCCTCTGTCAATTTTTGTTTCCCCAATGATGCAAGTGATATGAAAACTTCCTGGGTCCGTTTTCTTAGAGAGGGTGTCCTTCTTGATGAGAGCACTGCATTCTTTGTTCATTGTTACAGTTTGTCCTCCCTTCAAAACTCTTTTCTTGCTTAACAATTCCTTTAAATACTTGATGTGTGTGGGCATTTGATGAAGAATCTCAAGAAAAGGAATATTGACATGAAGAGAGTTAAATGTCTCTAGAAACCTTGAATAGGTTTTCTTTTTTTCACCTCCTCCTAACCTTTCAGGAAATGGTGCTTTTGGTTGGTATATTTCCATCATGCCTTTTTGCAGTTCCTTGGCTTGCTCAGTTCCACCTTCCTGCTTAACTTCTTCCACACCTTCTTTCAAGATTTCCGGTTCATGCTCTGAGGGCCTGATTCCTTCTTCTTCTGAGACTTCCTTCAATAAGGTGATGGCCTTGCATTCTTCCCATCTTACTCTCTTTTGTTCCCCTTTAGGATTCTTTTCTGTGTCACTAGGGAACACTGCAGTTGATTTTGGGGCCTGTCGAGATAGCTCTCCTACCAGAGATTCCATCCATTTGAGTTTTTCACCATGGTTTCTTAAGGTAGTCCTCACATCATCCCTGAAGCTTTTCAATTCAATTATGTCTTGACTCATGGTTGCCATCATTCCTTCAATCCGGTTTAATTGATCTTGAAATTGTTGGTTCGGATTGGGTTGGGTAGGTTGATTACTTTGGTCATGGTATGATGATTGGGGGTAAGTGTTTTGTGTGGCTTGGTATGATCTTTGGTTGGAGTTTTGGTATGTGGAATTGTTATGTTGGTTGTGGTTGTAAGGTTTGTGGTTTTGTGGTTGGGTTTGTTGGTTTCCCCACCCAAAGTTTGGGTGGTTTCTCCAGCCTGGGTTGTAAGTATTGGAATGTGGATCATATGATTGCCTTTGTTGGTTTCCCACATAATTGGCCTCTTCCCAATCACTTCCTTCAATGCCTACTTCCTCTTGATCTTGTGTGTGGATTGCAGCCACTTGCTTTGTTTCTAATTGCCTGGTAAGTTCTGCTAGTTGCTTGGCAAACACCTTGTTTTGGGCTAGAATTGTATCAACCTGGTTCAGTTCCATGACTCCCTTAGTGTTGTGCCTTTCTGATGCATAGTAGTACTCATTCTCAGCCACTGTCTCAATCACTTCAATGGCTTCTTCCACAGTCTTTTTCCTGTTCAATGAACCTCCTGATGAATGGTCTATAGCCTTCCTTGATTCATAAGAGAGCCCATCATAGAAGATGTGCAGTTGCACCCAATCATGGAACATGTTTGGTGGGCATTTCCTTGTCAAGTCCTTGAATCTTTCCCATGCCTCGTAGAGAGTTTCACCATCTTGTTGTCTAAAAGTCTGGACCTCAGATCGAAGCCTATTGACCTTTTGTGGAGGGTAGAAACGTGCCAGAAACTTGCTTTCCACCTCATCCCATGTTGTTAGACTCCCCCTTGGGAATGATTCCAGCCACTTAGCTGCTTTGTCCCTAAGTGAAAATGGGAACAAGAGCAGTTTATAGGCATCTTCCTGGACTCCATTGGACTTCACAGTGTCACAAATTCTCAAGAATTTTGTGAGATGTTGGTTTGGGTCTTCATTAGCACTTCCTCCAAAGGAACAATGATTTTCCACCAATGATATTAGCTGTGGCTTGAGCTCAAAATTGTTGGCCTGAATGGGTGGTTTCTGGATGCTACTACCACAATTCCCTGAGGTTGGGTTTATGTATGAACTCAAAACCCTCCTCTCAGGGATGGCATTGTTTCCATCAGCTCTCTCATGGTTGTGAACTTCTCTATCCATGTTGAGATCTAAAGCTTCCTCAAAATTGTCCTCAGATTCTCCTTCAGATTCCTCTTCTCCCACTACTCTCTTCCCTCTTGCTTCCCTTCTAAGTCTATGAAGGGTCCTCTCTGGTTCGGTATACGGAGGAGTTGATGTCTCTCCTCTCCTACCTGTCATACAAGAACACAGCTCAAACACAAACAAGTGAAATACTCTTGGTTAATGAAAGAGTATGGTTAGATCAATTGAGGAATTAAATCAAACAGTTAGTGAGTCAGTGAGTTAGTTGCATGAATCTAAAGGCGTAAAGAAAGAAAGCATGTAACCAAGTGCAGAAATTAAAATTCAACAAGTATCTAGAACAGAATTAACAAAGCAAGAGAAAATTGCTCAATCTAGTTAGCTTCCAATTTGAGAATTGTCAATCGAAAACCAATCCCCGGCAACGGCGCCATAAACTTGATGCGCATAAACGTGTTATGCTACGATTTAGGAAATTGCACGATCGGCAAAATTCCTTCCGGCAAGTGCACCGGTTATCATCGTCAAGTAAAAACTCACAATAGAGTGAGGTCGAATCCCACAAGGATTGGTTGAGTGAGCAATTCGGATTAGAAGTGTGTTCTAGTTGAGCGGAATCAATATTTGAGATGAGAATTGCGGAATGTAAAATTGGCGGGAAAAGTAAATGACAAGAAAATTAAATGGCTGAATCTTAAATTTGCATGAATTCAAGAGCAGAATGTAAATTGCTGAAATTAAAAGGGAATGGGGATGATTGCAAGAATTGAATTGCAGAATGTAAAGAGAAAGTGGAAATCAGAAATGGGGAATTCATTGGGTTTAGGAGATATTGAAATCTCCGAATCAAAACATGTAAATCTCTTCCTCAACCAATGCATTCATTGAATTTTGCTTGGCAATCTTATATGATTGGATCCCAATTCCTTGGCTCACCAATGCTCTCTAAAAACAAACAAATTCCCAATCCCTTGGTTTAAATGTTCATAAGAAGAGATGATGCTTGGTCACTGATTATACCACACAATTTCATGAACCACAATTTGGTAGGATTACATGTCACAATATCCATCCAAACCCCAATCCAATCCACTGTGAGAAAGCTTCTCTAGCATGAATCCTCCATTCCTTTCCCAAGGCTCCGAAGGATTCCAAGTATGAGTAGCTTCTTTCCCAAGACAACTACTCAATGGAATTAGATCGAGAAGCTTTCTAACAAAATTCAAGAGAAAAGATTGAAGAAGAAGATAAACTATTATTGATTCATTGAATTACAATAGAGCTCCCTAACCCAATGAAAGGGGGTTTAGTGAATCATAGCTCTGAATTCAATTACAAAGAAAAGGAAAACTGGCTAAAAGTGAAAGTCCCCCTTCCTTTCTAACTTCAATTCTATCCTATTTATACACTTTCTATATTGAGCTTCAGTTGTGCTTCTTGGGCTTTGAGGCCTCTCCTTGCTTTCCTTTTGCCTTGGGTTTATGATCCATAATGTTGATGAGGTTGTTGATCCAAATTCTGTACATTTCATTGAGCCAATTTAGTGATAATCAAATAATGACACATGACTCAATAAATTGAGATTTCCAACTCATCAATCCTTCAGGCCCAATCCCATAAACCATGATATTCAATTGGGTTTCATACCAAAGTGAGTTTAAGTTAATATTTGTGCTCAAAGACTAACTTAAACCACAATATTTTTGGCCCAGAAACCTTTTCCAAGAGTGGCGTTTAAGTTGCAGTTTAAGCTTAAACTGCAGCTTAAACGCCAGACACTTCCAGTGAGGCCTTTTGTAGAAGCACGTTTAAGCTTCAGTTTAAGGTTAAACTGAAGCTTAAACGTGGAAATGGAAGAATGGTAGCCCTGGAGAGTAATGTAGTCGAACACGTTTAACCTCCAGTTTAAGGTTAAACTGGAGGTTAAACGTGGAAAAGGAATGAGGCATCCTGGAGGTCGAACACGTTTAACCTCCAGTTTGAGGTCAAACTGGAGGTTAAACGTGGAAGCTTGGAATGGTGGCCCTGGAGGTGTCGAACACGTTTAACCTCCAGTTTGGGGTCAAACTGGAGGTTAAACGTGGAGGTGGAGAGAGCAACCCTGGAGTGAAAGAAAACGTCGAACACGTTTAAGCTCCAGTTTGAGTCAAACTGGAGCTTAAACGTGGAATGGCCCCTGGTACTCTTCCTGGTTCTGGCGTTTAACCTCCAGTTTGAGGTCAAACTGGAGGTTAAACGTGGAACTCCTCCCTGGTGTCATACTCATTCTGGCGTTTAACCTCCAGTTTGACTCAAACTGGAGGTTAAACGTGGAATGCTCCTTAAGTGAGGCCTATCATTCTGGCGTTTAACCTCCAGTTTGAGGTCAAACTGGAGGTTAAACTTCAATCCCAGCATTTCTTATTCTTCATGATTTTGGCGTTTAAGCTCCAGTTTAAGCTTAAACTGGAACTTAAACTCCACATGTGATATTCAAGCTTCCTTTATTGATTTTCTTGCTTCCTTGCTTAGCCTCTTCTTCCCTGAAATCATCCAAACAATTGCATCAAAGTCTTGCAAAGTTTCATGAGAAATCTTCCATTCATAGCATTCAAATAATATAACTAAAAACTCATGGAATTTGCATAAAAATCTACATGTTGAATGATTTATTGCTTTGTTCTTCATTTAACCATTTTTGGTTACTTTAAGCTCAAGAAAATGCATAAAACAACTAAAACTAACAGAAAATTGCTAGTGAAACTAGTCCATGATGCCTTGGCATCACCAGGATTCTCTTTAATTCTCTGTTAGAGACTTCAGCTTGCCCGTTGGTTTGTGGATGATATGAAGTGGCCACTTTGTGGCGAATTCCATACCGAACCATGGTAGAGTAAAGCTGTTTATTGCAGAAGTGAGTGCCCCCATCGCTGATTAACACTCTAGGGACACCAAACCTGCTAAAGATATGTTTCTGGAGGAACTTCAGCACTGTTTTAGTATCATTGTTGGGTGTGGCGATAGCCTCAACCCATTTTGATACATAATCCACTGCCACCAGAATATAAGTGTTTGAGTATGATGGTGGGAACGGTCCCATGAAGTCAATTCCCCATACATCAAACAACTCTATTTCCAAGATCCCTTGTTGAGGCATGGCGTAACCATGAGGCAGGTTACCAGCTCTTTGGCAACTGTCACAATTACGTACAAACTCTCGGGAATCTTTATAGAGTGTGGGCCAATAGAAGCCACATTGGAGGACCTTGGTGGCTGTTCGCTCCCCTCCGAAATGGCCTCCATATTGAGATCCGTGGCAATGCCATAGGATTCTCTGTGCTTCCTCTCTGGGGACACACCTACGGATAATTCCGTCTGCACATCTCTTGAAGAGATAGGGCTCATCCCACAAGTAGTACTTTTCATCAGTAATTAGTTTCTTTTTTTGTATTCTATTGTACTCCTTGGGTATGAACCTTGCAGCTTTATAGTCTGCAATATCGGCAAACCATGGTGCTTCCTGAATGGCAAATAGATGCTCATCAGGGAATGTCTCAGAGATCTCAAGGAAGGGGAGGGATGTCCCTTCCACTGGCTCTATCCGGGACAGATGATCAGCTACTTGGTTCAATGTCCCTTTTCTGTCTCTTATTTCTATATCAAACTCTTGCAGAAGCAATACCCATCTGATGAGCCTGGGTTTTGAATCCTGCTTTGTGAGTAGATACTTAAGAGCAGCATGGTCAGTGTACACAATCACCTTTGATCCTACTAAGTAGGATCAGAACTTGTCAATGGCGTAAACCACTGCAAGTAATTCCTTTTCTGTGGTTGTGTAATTCTTCTGGGCATCATTTAAAACGCGACTGGCATAATAAATGACATGCAGAAGCTTGTCATGCCTCTGTCCCAGTACTGCACCAATGGCATGATCACTGGCATCACACATTAACTCAAATGGCAATGTCCAGTCTGGTGCAGAAATGACTGGTGCTGTGACCAGCTTAGCTTTCAGCGTTTCAAACGCCTGTAGGCATGCTGTGTCAAACACAAATGGCGTGTCAGCAGCTAGCAGATTGCTTAGAGGTTTTGCGATTTTTGAAAAATCCTTTATAAACCTCCTATAGAATCCTGCATGCCCCAGAAAGCTTCTGATTGCCTTAACATTGGCAGGTGGAGGTAATTTTTCAATTACCTCTATTTTTGCTTGATCCACCTCTATTCCCTTGTTTGAGATTTATGCCCAAGAACAATTCCTTCTGTCACCATGAAGTGACATTTTTCCCAGTTTAAAACTAGGTTGGTTTCTTGGCATCTTTTCAGAACAAGTTTCAGGTGATCAAGACAGGAGCTGAATGAGTCTCCATATACTGAGAAGTCATCCATGAAGACTTCCAGAAATTTTTCCACCATATCAGAGAAAATAGAGAGCATGCATCTCTGGAAGGTTGCAGGTGCATTGCATAGCCCAAAGGGCATCCTCCTGTAAGCAAACACTCCGGATGGACATGTGAATGCTATTTTCTCTTGATCTTGGGATCTACTGCAATCTGGTTATAGCCTGAGTAGCCATCCAAAAAGTAGTAATAATCATGACCTACTAGTCTCTCTAGCATCTGGTCTATGAATGGTAAAGGAAAATGATCCTTTCTGGTGGCTGTATTGAGCCTTCTGTAGTCAATACACATGCGCCACCCTGTAACTGTTCTTGTAGGAACCAGTTCATTTTTTTCATTATGAATCACTGTCATGCCTCCCTTTTTTGGGACGACTTGAACAGGGCTCACCCAGGGCTATCAGAAATGGGATAAATAATCCCAGCCTCTAGTAATTTGGTGACCTCTTTCTGCACCACTTCCTTCATGGCTGGATTTAGCCGCCTCTGTGGTTGAACCACTGGTTTAGCATTATCCTCCAATAGGATTTTGTGCATGCATCTAGCTGGGCTTATGCCCTTAAGGTCACCTATGGACCACCCAAGAGCTGTCTTGTGTGTCCTTAGCACTTGAATAAGTGCTTCCTCTTCCTGTGAATTTAAAGCAGAGCTTATGATCACAGGAAAAGTGTCACCTTCTCCTAGAAATGCATATTTCAAGGATGGTGGCAGTGGCTTGAGCTCTGGTTTAGGAGGTTTTTCCTCTTTCAGAAGAAAGTTCAGAGGCTCTTTCATGTCCCCTGAATCCTCCATATCAGGCTGAACATCTTTAAAGATGTTTTCCAACTCTAATTCGAGACTCTCAGCCATGTTGATCTCTTCTACCAAAGAGTCAATAAGGTCAACTTTCATGCAGTCTGTTGATGTGTCTGGATGCTGCATGGCTTTGACAGCGTTCAACTTGAACTCGTCATCGTTGACTCTCAGGGTATTTCCCCTTGCTGGACGTCAATGAGGGATCGTCCAGTTGCTAGGAAGGGTCTTCCTAGAATGAGAGTAGCACTCTTGTGCTCCTCCATTTCCAGCACAACAAAGTCAGTGGGAAAGGCGAATGGCCCAACTCTGACAATCATGTCCTCAATCACGCCTGATGGGTATTTAGTGGAACCATCAGCAAGTTGGAGACATATCCGGGTTGGTTTAACTTCTTCAGTTAAGCCAAGCTTCCTGATAGTGGATGCAGGTATTAGGTTGATGCTTGCCCCAAGATCGCATAAGGCTGTCTTGGTGCAATCACCTTCCAATATGCATGGTATCAGAAAACTCCCAGGGTCTTTAAGCTTTTCAGGAAAGCTTTTCAGAATGACTGCACTGCATTCTTCAGTGAGGAGAACTCTTTCTGTTTCTCTCCACTCCTTTTTATGACTCAAGATCTCTTTCATGAACTTGGCATAAGAAGGTATTTGCTCAAGTGCCTCTGCAAATGGAATCTTTATTTCAAGAGTCCTTAGATAATCTGCAAAGCGAGCAAATTGCTTATCCTGCTCCTCTTTCCGGAGATTTTCAGTATAAGGTATCTTGGCTTTATATTCCTCAACCTTAGTGGTTAAAGAAGCCTTTTTAGAGGGGTTGTTGTCAGCACTTATGTGTGTCTGATCCCTCACTGGCAATTGCGTACCAGAGTCAGAAGCTGGAGTGACGTTAGATGCCAGCTCACTGTCTGTTCCTGGCGCCTGAACGCCAGAAATGTGCCCCTGTTGGGCGTTCAGCGCCAGATTCTTGCCCATTTCTGGCGTTGAACGCCACCCCTGTCTTGTTTCTGGCGCTGAACGCCAGTTTTGGGCATGGTCTGGGCGTTCAGTGCCAGCCTTCCACCCATTTTCTGGCGTTTTAGTGCCAGAATTATTTTTCCCTGGGCTCTTACTGTCCTCAGGGGAATCTTTGGTGGGTTGCTTATTTCTTGAATTTTTGATGCCTTGAGGTGGGGTATTTAATGTTTTCCCACTTCTTAATTGAACTGCTTGCATTCTTCTGCTATTTGCTTTGATAGCTGCTGCTTTGTTTGCTTAAACTGTTCTTCCATATGTATATTAGCTATCCTTGTCTCCTGTAACCTGTCTTTGAATTCAGCTAGCTGCTTTGTTAGAAAATCTAATTGCTGATTGAATTCAGCAGCTTGTTTTACAGTACTGAATTCAGCAGTTACTGTTTTAACCTCTTCATTCATGGAAGGGTTGCTGCTTAGATACAGATGCTGATTCCTGGCAACTGTATCAATGAGCTCTTGAGCCTCTTCGATTGTCTTTCTCATATGGATAGATCCACCAGCTGAGTAATCTAAAGACATCTGAGCTCCTTCTGCAAGCCCATAGTAGAAGATGTCTAACTGAACCCACTCTGAAAACATTTCAGAGGGGCATTTTCGTAGCATCTCTCTGTATCTCTCCCAGGCATCATAAAGAGATTCATTATCTCCTTGTTTAAAGCCTTGGATGTCCAGCCTTAGCTGTGTCATCCTTTTTGGAGGGAAATATTGATTCAGGAATTTTTCTGTCAGCTGTTTCCATGTTCTTATGCTGGCCTTAGGTTGGTTATTTAACCACCTCTTGGCTTGATCTTTTACAGCAAATGGAAACAGTAATAGTCTGTAGACATCCTGATCTATTTCCTTATCATGTACTGTGTCAGCAATTTGTAAAAATTGTGCCAGAAACTCTGTAGGTTCTTCCTGTGGAAGACCGGAATACTGGCAACTTTGCTGCACCATGATAATGAGCTGAGGATTCAACTCAAAGCTACTAACTCCAATGGAGGGTATGCATATGCTACTCCCATATGAAGCAGTAGAGGGTTAGAATATGACCCCAGAGTCCTCTTGGACTGTTCATTTCCACTTATGTCTATGATGGATTTCTATGGATATAACTTGGACTGATTTATCTTTTTTTATTTATTTTATTTTATAAGAAGTAAATACTTAAATAAAATAAAATAACTAAAAAGAATTTGAATTTTGAAAATTATAATTTTTTTTTCGTAAAAAAATTTAAAAATAATTAGTTAAAAAAAACAGAAATTTTTAAAAAAGAGGGGAGATATTTTCGAAAATTTGAGAGAGAGAGAGTTAGTTAGGTAGTTTTGAAAAAGTTAAGAAACAAACAAAAAGTTGGTTAGTTAGTTGAAACAAATTTTGAAAAGATAGGAAGTTAGAAAAGATATTTTGAAAAGATATTTTTGAATTTAGTGAGGAGAGAGAAAAACAATAAGATAGTACAAGATTTAAATTTTTTAGATCTAATGCTCCTTGTTTTCGAAAAATTTGGAGGGAAAACACCAAGGAACACCAAACTTAAAAATTTTAAGATCAAGACACAAGGAAAACTCAAGAACACTTTGAAGACTCACAAGAACACAAGAACATGAAGGAAGAACACCAAACTTAAAATTTTTTTGAAAACCAAACAAAATTTCGAAAACCAAAGGGAAATCAACAAGAAAACACCAAACTTAAAGTTTGGCACAAGATTTAATAAAAAAAATGTTTTTGAAAAAGAATGTTTTGAAAAGAGTATAAAATTCTAACCCAATCAAATTAATATTCTAGCCAAATGAGTTATGGACCATAA